>NW_006989336.1:6849-44040 GCF_000164805.1 Carlito syrichta
TGAGCATGGGATATTTTCACTGTTTGTGTCATCATTGATTTCTTTGAGCAGTGTTTTGTAGTTTTCATTGTAAAGGTCTTTCACGTCTCTGTTTAGGAAGATGCCAAAGTATTTCATTTTTTTTGTGGCTATTGTGAATGGGATTGTGTTTTTTATTTGGGTTTCTGTTTGTTTATTATTGGTGTAAAGAAATGCGATTGCCTTTTGCACATTTATTTTATATCCTGAGACTTTGCCAAAGGCCTTTATCAGTGTAAGGAGGTTTTTGACAGATTCTCTTGGGTTTTCAAGGTACACAATCATATCATCTGCAAAGAGAGATAACTTGACTTCCTCTTTTCCTATTTGGATACCCCTGATTGCCTTCTCTTCTCTGATTGCTCGAGCCAGGACTTCCAATACTATGTTGAACAGGAGGGGTGAGAGTGGGCATCCTTGTCTTCTTCCAGTTTTCAGGGGAAATGGTTCCAATTTTTGTCTGTTTAGGAGTATGCTGGCTGTGAGTTTCTCGTAGATGACTTTTACTCCTTTGAGGTATGTTCCCCGTGTGCCTAGATGTTCAAGGGTTTTTATCAAGAAGGGGTGCTAGATTTTATCAAAAGCACTCTGCATCCAGTGATATAATCATGTGGTTTTTGTTTTGACATCTGTTGATGTATTTAATTACATTTATGGTTTTATGAATGTTGAACCAGCCTTACATCACAGGGATGAAGCCTACTTGGTCATGATGGATAATATTTGAGGTGTATTGTTGAATCTGGTTTGCTAGGATCTTGTTGAGAATTTTAGCATCTATGTTCATCAAAGATATTGGCCTGTAGTTCTCTTTCTTTGTTGGATCTTTACCTGGCTTGGGTATCAATGTGATGTTGGCTTCGTAAAATGATTTGGGGAGAGTTCCATTTTTTTCAATTGCCTGGAATATCTTCAGTAGGATTGGTATCAGCTCCTCCTTAAATGTCTTGTGGAATTCTGCTGGAAAGCCATCTGGACCAGGGCTTTTTTTGTAGGTAGTTTTCTTATTACGTAGTCTATTTCCTTGTTATTGGACTATTTAGGGTCTCAATTTCTTCTTGTTTCCACCTAGGTAGGTTGTGTGATGTCAGAAAGTCCTCCATTTCCTTAAGGTTTTCAAGTTTGTTTCCATACAAGTGTACGAAGTAGTCTCTAATGATCTTTTGTATTTCTTCAGGATCAGATGTGACTTCATGTTTTGTGTTTCTGATTGTGCTTATTTGGGTTTTTTTCTCTTTTTTTCTTTGTCAGTCTAGCTAGGGGACCATTGATCTTGTTTATTCTTTTGAAGAACCAGCTTTTTGTTTCATTTATTTTTTGTATTATCTTTTTGTCTTCTATGTCCTGGATTTGGGCTTTTTTGGTTTTTTTCCTCATTTTTTAAAAAGATGTGTAGGGTAAAATTCTGGGTTACGTATTCAAATGTTCATTATGCAGGTACCCTTGTTGATAAGGTGTCCCTCCCCCTCCCCTGGTAGTTTCCCACTACTGCCAATTCCTTTCTTAGAGTTCCTGGGATTATAAACATGTGTCACCATGCCTGCTGGACAATTTTTAAAATGGAGGGTATCGAGGTGTCCATTCCAGACTAGAGGGGATTCTAGAATCCCTTCCTAGAAGAGGTCAGTTTTAGGCTGAGACAGAAGGAGAAAAAGAGTTGGCGAGTTAATCAGGCATGGGTGAGAAGAACTTTCTGAGCATAAGGCAGCTGTGTTACAAAGTCTTTAACAAAGTGTTTGGTTAGACCATGGAGAATGAGTGGGAGGTGAAGACAGAGGGATGGACTGGAAGTCAGATAGCACAGTACTTTGAAATAATTGTAATAGAAAACATAAGCAATCAAATTGTTTTAAAGGGGTAGGGCAGCTGGGCATGGTGGCTCATGCCTGTCATCCCAGCAATTTGGAAGGCCAAGGCAAGAGGATTGCCTGAGCCCAGGGGTTTGAGACCAGTCTGAGAAACTTGGTGAGACCTCATCTCTACAATAAATCAAAAATCAGCCAGGCATGGTGGTACATGCCTGTAGCCCCAGGTTCTCAGCAAGCTATTGGTGAATGGAAAGTTTTAAAATCAGGAAGAGTGGTTCTCCAACTCTTGTTTGACTGATCTGGATCCCTTAGATTTCCATATGAATTTTGGGATCCACTTGGCAATTTCTGCCCAGAAAAAGGCAGCTGGGATTTTGCTATTGGGCACATTAACTTGTGTACATCAGCATTAAGTATATTGCCATATTAATAATCATTAAGACTTCCAGCCCGTGAATACAGCCTAGTCTTGCCATTTACTTAGAATTTCCTTTTTTAAAAAAATTATGTTTTGGCTGGGCTTGGTGGCTCAACCTGTAATCCCGGTGCTTTGGGTGGCCAAGGTGAGTGAATTGCCTGAGCCCACGGGTTTGAGACCCACCTGAGCAACTTGGCGAGACCTCATCTCTACAATAAATAAAAAATTAGCCAGGCGTGGTAGCACATGCCTGTAGTTCCAGCTACTTGGAAAGCTGAGGCAGAAGCATCACCAGAGCCCAGCAGGTCGAGGCTGCAGTGGCCGGGAGCAGCCACTGCGCTCCAGTCTGGGTGACAGAGTGAGACTCCAACTCAAAAATAAATTATGTTCTGTGGTGTTCAGTATATAAGTCTCATACTTGTTAACCGTATTCTGAAATATTTTATCTTCATAGTGTTCTAAGTGAAATAATTATATTAATTGTTGCCAGTGTATAGAAACACAGTTTTTTGGGTTTTGGGGGTTTTTTTGAGTTGGAGTCTCACTCTGTCATCCAGACTGGAGTGCAGTGGCCACTCCCAGCCACTGCAGCCTCAACCTGCTGGGCTCCGGTGATCCTTCCACCTCAGCCTTCCGAGTAGCTGGAATTGCAGGCATGCGCTACCACACGCGGCTGATTTTTTTATTTATTGTAGAGATGAGGTTTTGCTGCCCAGGTGGGTCTCGAACCCGCGGGCTCAGGCAATCCACTCACCTCAGCCTCCCAAAGGCACGGGATTACAGGCTGAGCCACCAAGCCCGGCGAAACAGTTTTTTAATATTTTATTTTAGAGTTGTGGGGTACGACTTATTTATGCAAAATACTACATAAATAAGTTGCAGGCAGGTGAAGTTTGGGCTTCCAGTGGGTCCTCTCTCCCAGAGAGTGGACCAGGCACCCAATATGTTGTCACATGCCCCTCTCCCTCCTTCATCCCCTCCCCTGCAGCAGTGTCCAGTGTTCACCATTCTCACCCTCGTGCTCATGTGACTAGTGTTCCCAGCTTACTTATGAGTGAGAACATTCAGTATTCAGTTCTCTGATTCTGTGATAGTCCACTTAGTAAAATGGTGTCCGTCTGCATCCATGTTGCTGCGAAAGCCATGGTTTTGTTCTTCTTGATGGCTGTATAATACTCCATCATGAATATGGTCCATATTTTCTTTATCCCTTCGGCTTTTGATGGACATCTATGTTGGTTCCATGCTTTTGCTGTTCCCCTAGCAGTGTTCAGTGTCTGCCAATCCCACCCTTGTGCTCATGTGATGGGTGCTTATGTGACCAGTGCTCATATGGCCACTCACAAGGACCCACTTGTAAGTAAGAACATGCAGTATTAAGTTCTTTGTGGAAACACACTCTTGATCTTGAAGCATCAGGTCTTGAATCAGTGCTCAGTGTACTAACACATGCTTCCTCTCTGACTGAGGTAGCGGTCAACTTGTGTTGGGAGCCGGCTGTGGAGGCCTGCCTGAGCATTAGGATCCAGGCAGGCTGCGGACCCTGAGACCGCTAGGACGAGTTCAGGAGCTGAAGGCCCATTGCCTCTTCCCTCTTTTGCTGTTTTGGCACGTTCCACTAGCAGGGACCTTGATGATCTAAGTATCATCATGTTCTGAGAGTACGACAGGCATGGCTTACTTTAGGAGTCCATTGATCCCGTTTCTCACTGACTGCGGTTTTGGCTTTAAACTTAACATAATTCGAACTCAGGTCACATTTGGGAGCCTTTAATACAGTACAAGCTTCTTTAGAAATTTAATGGTATATTTGTAGAATTAGTATATACATACAAAGTGCTGTTTCAACCTTAATAATACAGATACATATCTACAGCTACTAGAAACGGCCCAGCACAAGCTTTGGGCTGGGCCACATTCCTTAGGAATTGGTTTGGGCTATAATTAAGAGTTTCTATAGCATAGGTAGAATTAGTGTAAAATAGAGAGGAATTGGGATTTAGGTTGGTTATTAGGTGTTGCGTATGCATAGGTTTTAAAAGTTATTGATTATTAGAATATTATGATATTAGAATTGTTGTACTGCTTTTGAGAAATATTAACCAAGCATGAGGAACAGTGAGATACTTTTGGGATCCTCATTCCTCATGCTTGGGGAAACACCTGGTGGGCGGGGGATGCCCCCCCCCCCTCATCCACCTGGTTCTATGTTTATGTAAATGTCTTGGGATTTAATTGGGATTGCCCTTCCTCTTACTCCAGGAAACACCTGGTGGGTGAGGGATGCCCCTCATTCACCTGGCTTTGTTTCTAGGTAAAGGTTTTGTGATTTAATTGAGGTTGTTCTTCCTCATGCCTGAGGAGACACTTGGTGGGTGGGGGGGCCGCCCCTCCTGCACCTGGCTTGTGTTCACGTGGAAGACTTGTAAGGCTGCCTGTGTAAAATTTGGGATAAATACAAGCTGTAAACCCCCAATAAACAGCTTCTGGTCAATCCGTTGAACAGATGTCCACTTTCTTTCTTTCTCTTTATATCTATCCCTCCTTCTTTCTTTCTTTTAATATCTATCCTTATAGAAATGCCGACACCATCACACCTTCCAAGGGACCCCCTAAATCTCTTTTTGGGGGCTGGCTCCCCAAAAACTTGCTCCAAGGTGGTCAAAAGATGAAACAAGGGATGGCCAAGCTTATCTCAGGGGTGTCTGTCTGCCCAGCCCTGATCCCAAGCATAAACATAAGTATGTAGGACTTAATTCTCCTTTATCTTTTGCAGAAACCTCACAAGCTGTGGAGCAAGAGGGTGCCACAAAAGCAGAGGCCAAAGAGCAAAGTCAGGAAAACAGATTTGTTCATTTGTTGCCACTCTGGAAGGCAGTCGAGTAAAAGAGGAGTGGTTCAGATGGCAGAGAAGTCCACTTTCTGGTCTCCAATCCCATGGTCTCTGTTGGTCCCTTCCCTGAGAGCACTTGATTTCAGTATCATGGATAGAGCCATCATGTTCACTGCAAAGATCTAGTCATGTTATATGGAGATAAATTCCAAAGTACTCATCGTTCTAGTGGACTTGAACCTCTAGCACAAATTTGTTTGATGAGTTCTAAACAGATAGCCACAAGTAGTCAAGTGCTTTGTACAGGCAGGTGGGAAGCCTGAGCCCAAAAGACCCACCTGGGCAACACAGCGAGACCTCTCATCTCTACAAAAATTTTAAAAATTAGCCAAGCATGGTGGCATGTGCTTGTAGTCCTGGCTATTTGGGAAGCTGAAATGGGAGGATCCCCTGAGCCTAGGAGGTTGAGGCTGCATCCAGGCTGAAGTACAGTAATGGTGCCACTGTACTTCAGCCTGGGTGACAGAGTGAGACCCCAACTAAAAAAAAATTGATTTTTTTTGTTTGTTTCCCAAGCTGGAGTCTTACTCTGTCGCTTAGGCTGGATGCAGTGGCATGCTCACAGCCACTCCAGCATTGATCTGCTGGGTTCAGGCAATCCTTCTTCCTCAATCTTCCAAGTTGCCAGAACCACAGATGTGCACCACCACACCCAGCTAATTTTTTGATTTATTGTAGAGATGAGGCCTTGCCAAGTTGTCTGGGCTGTTCTTCAACTCATGGACTCAGGCAATCCTCTCACCTTGGCTTCCCAGAGTACTGGGATTACAGGCTTGAGTCACCGTGCCCATCTAAAACAATTGTTTTAAATTACTCAAGTAGTAGTCGTTATTTTATTAATTCCTTCTGTCACCCAATATTTAATGAATACCTACCATTGAAGAACTGTGATGGAATTGTGGTGGTAAGATGAGTATATTTCTTGTCTTCATGGTGTTTATATTCCTGAGTTATACATTAATTAAACCAAAGATGTGAAAGGAAGACACAATCCCACATGCTACAACTCTATAAGGTGGGAGTTGAGTGGTTGAGAAGGTCAGAGCAGACTTCTCTGGGGAAATTTCGATTGAGTGTCTTTTACTGAGATGTAATTTGCATACCACAGAGTTCGCCATTTTGAATTGTGCAGTCCAGTGATTTTCAGCATATTCAGTTATCCAGTTGTCCCCACTAATTCCAAAACATGTCCAAAAGGAAATTTCATGCCCATTCACCATCACTCTTCATTTTCTCTCCCCCCTGACCCCAGACAACCAACAACTTCTGTCTCTATAAACCTCCCTATCAGTACCTTTCCTAGAAATGGAAGGATATAGTATGTGGCTTTTTGTGACTTACTTATTTCTGTTTCGTTGTTGTTGCTGTTGTTGTTGCTGTTTAGTTGGGAGTCTAAATCTGTCACCAAACCTGGAGTGCAGTGGCATGATCATGGCTCACCACAGCCTCAACCTCTTGGGCTCAGGTGATCCTCTCACCTCAGCCTCCAGAATAGATAGGACTACAGGCATGTACCATCATGCTCAGCTAATTATTTCTTATTTTTCTTTTCTTTTTGTTTTTAGAGCTAAGGTCTCACTGTGTTCTCCAGGCTGATCTCAAACTCCTGGGCTCAAGTGATCCTCCCAACTTGGCCTCCCAAATTGCTGGGATCACAGGCATGATCCCACCATGCCCAGCCCTAGTGACTTACTGCTTTCACTTAGCATCATGTTTCCCAAGTTCATTCATGTCATAGTATCCAGGTGAATCATGAAACATATATATATACCAATACCTCATTAATTTTTCTTGCTGCATAATATTCCATTGTATGGACAAACCACATTTTCTCAGTCCATTCAGTTGATGAGAATTTGGGTTCTTTCCACTTCTGGGCTATTGTGTGATGCTGTGAGCATTCAAAGACAAGGAGACTGTGATGGAAAGAAGTGACTTGATTTGAGTGAGATACTCAAGATGCAAAACTAAGAGAATATGGTGATTACCAAAGTTCTGAACGAGAGGCTCTGGGGAACTGCTCCCACCTGATTAGATGATCTGATAAATGGTACTGCTGGGAGTTACTGACTAAAATGTCCAGCCTGACAGTGGTTCAGGTCTAATATCCCAGCATTTTGGGAGACTGAGGCAGGAGGATTGCTTGAGCCCAGAAACTCAAGACCAACCTGAGCTATATAGCAAGACCTTGTCACTACAAAAATTCAAAAAATAGCCAGTCGTGGTGGTGCACACCTGTAGTTCCAGCTACTTGGGAGACTGAAGCAGGAGGATCGCCTGAGCCCAGAGGTCGAGGCTGTGGTGAGTCATGATCATGCCACTGTATTCCAGCCTTGGTGACAGACTGAGACCCCCGACTCAAAAGAAAACACCCTACAATCCAGTAGCTCAGCCAGTCATTTGTCTAAGCATAATGTGTTATCTGAGCATAGCGAATAAAGGCTCAGGTCCCAAGTTCTGCTTTCAGAAGTTTTCATACAAGTCTGTTAATGCCTTTCCCTGATTCAAACCAAACTTGTATTGAAAATGTTTGGATTTTTTAAAAAATTCCACAAAGTTCTAAAAAGCAGGACCTGAATTTGCTGTATGCCAAGTAGTACTTCACTGGATCCATGTAAGTGAAGTATTGACATTGTGTTAGGTGTTATAAGTAATCAAGAGGTGATTTAAAATATGTGGGAGGAGGGACCGGGGCTATATGCTAATACCATGCCATTTGGTGGGGGGTTGAGTTGGAGTCTCACTCTGTCACCCAGGCTGGAGTGCAGTAGCACACTCACAGCCACCCCAGTATCAACCTACTGGGCTCTAACAATCCTTCCATCTCAGCCTTCCAAGGAGCTGTAACTAGAGATACACACTACCATGCCCAGCTAATTTTTTTTCATATATTATGGAGACAAGGTCTCACCAAGTTGCCTGGGCTGGTCTTGAACCCACAGACTCAGGCAATCCACTTGCCTTGGTCTCCCAAAGTGCTGGGATAACAGGCTGAGCACCTGAGCCTGGCCCATGCCATTTTATATAAGAAGCTTAAGCACTGTAGATTGGGTATCAGGGGCCCTCCACAATTACCCAAGTTATGACCACAGTAAAGTATAAGTTTTAGAACTTTTGCATAGAGTTAATAATTGAATGACACATGTGTGCAGAGAGAATCTTGCTGTCTTTTTTTAAGATAATGGTAATACCAACACATTTAGGGTTCCAGGGTAGGAATATTTTCCTGTTTATTGAGTAGCTATTGGATATCAGAGACTGGAGGCTTTGAGGTAAACAGGCAAGGCATTTTTCTCATCAGTTTACATTGTGTTAGGGTAAACTGAGGCAGGAGTGGGCTGGTGCCACAGGAATAAAGCCAAGAATTGCAAAGCAAAAGCAAAAGAGTTTATTTGCATTCAGGATAGAACCTGAACGGGACTGACACTCATGTTCCTGCTAGGAGACCTCACCTCTGATAGAATGTAGTTGGATGAGATGATCTGGAAGGTTCCTCCAGCTCACAAATCTCAGAGCTCTTGGGCTGTTGACCAGGGAGTATGCACTGGACTGTGAGATGGTGGTGGAGAAGCCATTCATGAGACGTTTTTGGCTTCTTGGCCTCCTTCATCATTCGGCCTAAGAATGGGATATTTTTCCTCAACTTCAGAGTCTCCCCACTTCTTCTGGGGCCCAGCACACCCCAATTCCAGTTCTTGAGCCCCAGCATGCTTCCAACTCAGTCATATTTGTGGCCCTGCTTCATAAGGGAGGCTGGTGATCCTGGCTCAGCCAGTTAGAACCAGAGTCTACATCTGTGTTGTTCAGTATGTCATCTACTAGCCCCTGTGGCTATTTAAATTTCAATAAATTTAAATTAAATAGAATTTAACATGTAATTCCTCATTTATACCAGCCACTTGTGTCTAGTGGCTGCCATGTTGGATTGGACAGCACAGGCGTAGAACGTTACCATCATCACAGAACATTCCATTCTACAGTACTGGTCTAGTGGCTGATTTCCTCCTGAGCCAGCAACGAGTTTCACATGGGGAAAAACATTGCAGGTTCTTGGCCACAGGCCATACCCCAAGCTTAGCCAGCCATGAGGGTATGGCCAAGAGATGGACAGAGGGCCCCCCACACACACACCTAGCAAGCATCCAGATGCAAGCACCTATCTGATGAGGACAAACCAACCGTGTCACCTCCCTCACTGTTTTGATTTGGGCTGTGTCCATAGAGATGGGGTATATTATGAATTCGTGCAATTTTAGGTTTTTTGTACTGTTGTTAATTTCAAGTCTGGGGCAGCCTCACATCCACCTGGTGTGAGAGCCTCTCACCTGACAGTCACCAAGGACCATAATGTGAGTCATCAGTGAATCATCGTAGTGCCACCAAGTCATCACCTGGCATTTGCACAGACTGAACCCTCCACCCCCACCGTCTTGGGTGTAGCTCATTTCTACTTCTCTGGAAGCAGGTAAATAGATAAAAGACCCCTTGACATTCCTCATGCCCACCCTAACTTGGGGGAAAGTGGGCCTGGATACTTTCCTATAACCGTTCCAACCTCTGGAGACACTGACTTTGGGGATATTTCCCCTGAAAAGGTTTGTTGCTTGTTTATGGATCAGGAGCTGGAAAAGAGCCCCTTGAAGGGAGAGCCATGTCCAAAAGTACCACAGCCCTTTTTATTCCTAGAAGAATCTGCTGGCCACTTCAGAGAAGAGGCCTCCTTGCCAGGAGATGGTCACTGGGTCCCTTAACTTTTTCATTTCCTCGGCCAGAGTCCCCAGGGAGGGGTTCTTGCCAATTTGCTGTACTAACTTGCCGCCTGACCTGCCCCTGCTCCATGAAATGTTGTGACAAGGTACTGGCTCTCTCTGGGGACTGGGCTTAAGGGGTCCTTTGGGGGAAGGCACTTTAGCACCCAGTTAAGAGCAGAGGCTCTGGAACCAGGATGCTCCAGCTGGGTTCTAATCCCAGCTTTACCACTTCACATCTGCAGGATGTTGGGCAAATGACATCTCTCTGGACCTCGATTTTCTCAGCTATAAAATGGAGATAATAATAGTATCCACATCATAGAACCCTTGATGAACTAAATTTCACAGTACATGTACAAAGCTTGGCAGAGTGGCAGGCTCATTAAAGATTTCAACAAATGTGAGCTACCTGAATTATAACAAATTACTGTGGCTACATTTGTTAGCATTTCTGATCATTGCTGCTAATTACTAGGGGGACCTAGACAGAATTATGAAAAGATAGAGCCAATCCGCAGGTACCTTGGCAATAAGTACATGAATCAAATTCAGCTTTCTGGGAAGGCAATTTGGCATTGTCTGTTAAAGTTTTAAACATGTATTCCTTTGACCTGCAGAGTCACTTCTTAGGAATTTATATACAGAAACACTCTGCATATGAGTGTTTCTTATATACACTGGATCTGTGTGTAAGGACTTCATTGCAATATTGAAAAATACAAATCAGCCCAAATGCCCATCACAAGGAGAAGGGTTGAATACACGAATATATATGTGTAACCAAATATTCTGCAACTTTTAGAAAGAATATAGTACTTTGTACATTTCCTGACGTGGAAAGATACCCATAATGTATCATGTATTTTAAGTGGAAAAATGATTTTCAAAGTAGTTGGTATTTTCAAAGTAGTTGGTATGATAATAGTCTACCGTAAAATGCTTACATTTATGTATGTATGTATATGTGTTTGTGCACAAAAAGTCTAAGAACTTTATGGTGACTGCTTCTGAAGAGAGGACTTTTTTCTCATGCACTTCTATAATATATGTAATGAGGTATATCCATTGGTTTTAGAATTGAATACAATTTTTAAAATTAGCCAGGCATGGTGGTGCATGCCTATAGTCCCAGCTACTCAGGAGGCTGAGGCAGAAAGATCACCTGAGCCCAGGAGGTCAAGGTTGTGGTGAGTAGTAATCATGCCCCTGCAATCCAGCCTGGGTGACAGAATGAGATCCTGAATCAAAAAGAAAAATGATGAAAAATAATAAAATGCAATGGAAAACAAAATAGGACCTTGTGAAAGTGTAATCAGACCTTCTCTCTTTTGTAGGTGATTTTAGCAAAATTCCCCCAGGATCAAGCATACCTGTCCTGTTCATGCAAGGACCCAGTCAGTTGTCATACTCTCAGTTGAGAGCCTCTGTTGATGGAAACTAAAGCTTTGGCTAAAGTTCCCTGCCAGATGTTGAGTTTTCTGAAGGCTATTGAGGCTAATCCTTTGCCAGAATAATGCCCCAGCATCAATTCATCTGGAACTTTATTGTCCAAAAAGAGCCCAGAGGTTAATGCCTTTTGGCTCACCTGTTAACCTCAGGACACGTGAAAAAAGGACTGTTAGTTGGAAAACTGGTGGGTGTCGGCTCGATAATATTTGTGACTGTGCACTGCTGGTTGGATGAACTTCCTGTTCTCTAGCCTCCCGTGAGTCCTCGCACCATGTTGGACTTGGCCCAGCACAGGGTAGAGTCCAAAGTGCTGCATGGACAGACAGATGTGGGTTTGAAACCTGGCTTTCCTCCTCCTTAGTTATGTGGCTCTGAGCAGGGCACTGACTCTGTTTAGGTCTCAGTTTCTCATCAGTTAAATGGGGCTAACATGTCAGAGTTGAGGTACTGTCCACTGAGGCTTTGGAAGGATTGTTTTGTGGGTTTCTAAGACTGGAGTGATGAAATACCTTCTTTCTTTGGAGCCACCTAGAGCCTTCTCAATACACACACATGCCCACACTCACCCCACTGCAGGAAATGACCAATTCTAATGACTCAAGGGTAGAACAAGGGAGGCAGAACCTGACTTTGGTGGAGATTGCAGGATTTTTGAGGTCTCACTTGGGCTGACCAACCAGGCTTCTGAGCATGTCTCCTCCCTTCCAGGACACTCCCCCTCCCCACCACCCTGTCTGAGTCCCTCTTTTATATCTGTCACATTGTGCCGGATCTGGTTTATCCACTCACTTGTTTAGTGTCTACTAGGAAACATGTCTTCTTCATTACCACTCCACATCCAAAGCCTAACGCGTTGCTTGCTGCTAAAAGCATTCACTGAATATTTGCTGAATGAGTGAATGGACTGAAGCTCATGCACTGCCCAGCGTTGCAGTTTCTTCTCTGCAAATAGTCTTTTTGACCCTCAAACTGCATTCATTTTGTTAACAGGTATTTATGGATCATTTGCTGCGTACCACCTACTGTACTAGGCAGTAGGTTGAGAGCAGTGACCAATCCAGTCATGACCTCTGTATTTGTTTCAAGTGACCACATGCTTCATGCCTTAAAAACAACACAGACTTATTACCTTACAGTTTTGGAGGTCAGAAGGTCCAAGACAGGTTTCACTGGGCTAAAAATCAAAGTGTCAAAAGGGTTGGTTTGTTCTGCAAATTCTTGGAAAGAATCTATTCCCTTGGCTTTCCCAGCTTCTGGAGGCTGTCACATTCCTTGTCTGTGGCCCTCATGACCCCAGCCCCTGCCTCCATTGTCACCTCTCTTTCTTTGACTCTCTCTCTCTCTCTCTGACTCTAACCTCCCAGTCTCCCTCATAGGAGGACTCCATGATAACACTGATCCCATTCAGATACTCTAGGAAAATCTCCCCATCTCCAGATCTTAATCTCATCCGCATGGTCCCTTTTGCCATGGAAGGCCGCATGTTCATAGTTTCCAGGAATTAGGATGTGGATGTCTGGGCGGGGGGGCATTGTTCTGCCCACAACAGCCCCTGATCTTATGGCGTTTGCAGCTTAGTGGAAGACAGGTGATGAGCAAGTACATACACACATCTAAGTAGGACTGTAAGC
This sequence comes from Carlito syrichta, assembly GCF_000164805.1. NCBI lineage: Eukaryota > Metazoa > Chordata > Mammalia > Primates > Tarsiidae > Carlito > Carlito syrichta. Next base: position 19,818 of record NW_006989336.1, read on the forward strand.
TGCGCTAAGGGCTGTGGCAGGAAAGAACAATACTTGCTCAGAGAAAATGCAAACGTGGACTGAACTTAGGTTGGAAGGTCAGAGATGGCTGTGGTCTGAAGATGGGGGGTGGGGTAGGCCACAGGCCCTGCCACCACAAGGAGCTGAAGGAATGTCCCGTGGCAGCCCAGAGTCCCTCAAACAAGGGAAAGTAGCACCAAATGAGACTCGGAGAGGCAGTGTTGAGGCCGGACAGGAACTTCGATTTGATTTAAGACTCCTTGGGAAGTAACTAGAAACTTTAAGCAATGGATGGCATGGTCCTTCTTCCTTCTAGAGACCACCTGGCTGCTCTCCGGGAGGCCTCAGGGTAGGCATGGGGTCTCCAGAGGGGAAGCACCCCCCAGTGGCCTACTTGTCTCTCGCCTCATCTGCAGCATCCCAGGACTGAGGCCTCTTGGATGCAAGAGGCCTCTCCTGAACTTGCAGCCCATGCAGCCCATCAGCTGTTCTGTGGAGCCACTTCTTGCTGGTGGCCATCATCAGCAGGAAGAACACGCCCCCAGCAGCATCTTTCCTGCTCTTCTGGACATGTGCCTTCCTTTCAGTCATCAGAAATGAGCTGTTCTGTAGCACAGGAAGGAGAGAGGAGGGCGTAGCCTCTGGGTGTCGAGGCATTTGCCGGTGTCCCATTCCCTGACACCTGTCCCTTCTCCTCTTGCTCTCTATCGCCCAGCCCCTCCTTCGTGAGAGAGTATGACTTCCAGCTAACCTTTGCTGCAGACACTGAATCCTCCATCACAGTCCAAGCCCAGGAGAGATCAGCTAAGCCTCTGGAGAACCTCAGGGTAGTTTTCCTTTTTTAATGTTTTAAGCTCCTTGTTGACTCATAAAATGGCTTCATGCAATGAAAACCTAGGTCAGTTAACAGAAACAAAGGTCCCTGCAGGGCATGGCAGTTCACACCTGTAATCCCAGCACTTTGGGACGCAGAGACAGGAGGATTGCTTGAGCCCAGGAGTTCAAAACCAGCCTGGAGAACAAAGCAAGACCCTGTCTCTACAAAAAATAGAAAAATTAGCCAAGCTTGGTGGCATGCACCTGTAGTCCCGGTCAGCTACATGGAGGCTTGAGCCCAGGAGTTCAAGGCCATAGTGAGCTATGATTACACCAAGGCACTCCAGCCTGTTCTGAAATCACAGAGGTTGCTTTTCTTTTAAAGCTTTGTCCTGTGACCTTTAACACATCGTTTCCTGTCCTCCCACCTTTGTCTCCTAAAGTACTGGGAGTACAGACATGAGCCACTGCACCAGCCATCAGCACCCTGTCTCTATTATCTCATGTAGCGATAATCGCAGCCCTTTGAGGAAGGGAATTTTATCCCTATTTTGCACATGTGGACACTGATAGTTGAAGAGAACTGCTTCCACTTTTACAAGTAGCCAAAAGCAGAGCAAAGCTTTGACCCTACAGGATCAGTTTCTAGATTCTGGGCTCTGAACTACTGTGTTAATATTTAGCAAGCCAACTCCAGTGGTAGCATGTCCTTCAATATCATCAGAATCTGCCTGGAAGTGGATTCACCAATTCAGACTCATATCTGACCACACCCTTGCCTGCTTCACTTACTTGCAGACACAAAGCTCTGTGTGACCTGTCTCCTGCCCCTGAGACCCCTTTTACCTCCAATTCCAGCCCTATACCCCAATGGAGTAAGTGCTGATGTTAGAAGCCTTTGACATGTCTGAAACCTCTGGCCTCAGATGTGCAGACTAGACACACAAGGAATTGTCAGAGAAACAACAACAAAGCCCAGGAAATTTCTTTTGCACAATTTTTTCCTAGATACAGAAGTTAATTCATGCTTGTGGTAGGCAGAATAATGCCCTGCTCTCCAAAAGCTTTCCATGTCCTAATCCTGGAATCTGTGAATAGGCTACTTTAATGACAATATGAACTTTGCAGATATGATTTAAGTTGCAGATCTGGAGATGGAGAGATTATCCTGAGTTATCCAAGAGGGCTCTAGATGTAATCATAAGGGGGAGGGGACAAGCAGGTCAAAGGCAGAAGAAGGAGGTGGCTCAAAAGAAGCCAAGGTTGAGTGATGGGGTGACAAGCCAAAAAATTCAGGCAGTCTCAAACTGGAAAAGAAGAGGAATGAATTTTCCTGGAACCCCCAGAAGGAAGGAACCCCACCAACACCTTGATTTTAGTCCTTTGATACTTATTTCAGACCTTTGTCCTCCAGATCTGTAACAGGATACATTTGTGTTGTTTTAAGTCATTCCGTTTGTAGTAATTTGTTACAGCCACAAAAAAGGAAATGGATACAATGCTCAATGCAGAAGATTTAGAAAGCACAGGGCAGAGCATAAAGAATTTTTTAAGCCATTGGAATCACTGCCAAAAGGGGAAAAAATTGATATTTTGAGATTATGGCTTTATAGACTTTTTCTGAATGTGTGTAATTATGCATTTAACCAAAATGATATTATACTCAGTTTGACTCTCAGAGTTGGAGTGTTCTGATTTTAGAGAGTGTGGGTGCCAAATGGGAGGGTTGGCTGTGGTGTTCACAGTTCTGGTTTTTGTGTGCATGTGCTCAGTACATTATAATTTAGGGTGTCTGCAGAAGTATTGAAACACTTGGGGGTGGGCGGGGAATGACCGAGTGGTAGCCATGGGAGTCCTGCTTGGTCCCTGAAGGGACGTCTGCTGGGTGGCATTCACTGTGATGTCTTCTTTCTTCTGCAAGTATCCCACTACCACAAATACAAGCAGCAGTTCATCTTCCCAGGTGAGTTGCGTGGGAGTTACTGGGATGAAGGGAGGTGAATGTTGTGGGAATGGGAAAGTCAAAGTGGAAGATGATGGCGGTACCACACCCCAGGATCATGGCTGAACATGGGGGTAGGGAAGGTAAAGGGGAAGTCCCAAGGTATAATGGAAAGGCCTGAGCAGGCAGGGTGCCATTGAAGGGTGGGTGAGAGTAGGGAGAGGTCCAGAACCTTGTGCAGGGGAGAGATGGTCAGAAGAGCTTGAGCTGGGTACTGAGAAGATGTGAAGCCAAGTGGCCTTTTCATCCCAAAGTGAACTCAGGAGGAGCATTCAGTGAAGATCAATGGGTGCTTCAGGCTACAAGCTTGGGGGTTCTGTCAGCCCCTTTGTCAACAGTAAGGAATTTTGTTCAGGATATCATCTAGGGCATTGACATTGGTGTAGCTGAGCAGGTGAGCCCAGGTGGTACAGGAAGGGAGAAAGGGACTGGCCAACCCCAGGGACCCATGATCTGATGAAAAGCTACTAGCTGCCATGTTAGGGAGACATAATTCTCCCAGAAATCCTCATTCTCCCAGGAATCAGGCCATTGTGGATGGTTGTCAACCCTGCATTTGGTTTCTGACTGTCCCATCCCTGGCTGTCAGATGTGGTGCCAGTGCCAGAGACACCCCAGGTCATCCTGAATCCGATGACTTCAAATTCAATGTAAGTGGAAGCAAGGCCTCCTTCCTCTGCCCTGAGCTCTGAGCCCTGGCCCTGCAGTCCACTCAGGTTCCCTGCTTTCTTTCTTCCTCTTCCTGGAATTGATGGGATGAAGAGGTGGGGACAGAGGGAGAAATGCAGGGTAGCCAGAGAGACACAGAGAAAACTTAGACAAAGAGAAAGAGTGTGACAGCCCAGGTGAGAGATGAGCACCAAGTGGGGCAACACTGGCCACCATGAGCCAGCTCTGCCTTGTGCCTCTGTCCCTTCCTGTCAAGTGTGATTTTCAGGGATCAGATCATTTCCTGAGGACCCGTAGACCCCTCCCCATGATTACAAAGACAGCTTTTCCCAAGAAATAGGTAGAGTTTAGTGAAAGGGCAACTATTCCATGTCACTGTCCTCTTTTTACAAAGTCCAATTTAGATTTATAGCAGAGATCAGCAAACTGTGGTACATGGGGTAAATCTAGCCTGCTGCTTGTTTTTATATAAAGTTTTATTGGAACACAGCCAAGTTCAGTTCTTTGCAATGTACTATCAATGGTTGCTTTTGCGGTACATCAGTAGAGTCAAGTAGTTGGAATAAAAACTGTATAGCCTGCAAAGCTGAAAGTATTGACTTTCTGGCCCAATGCAGGAAAATTTTGCTGACATCTGGTTTATAAAAAAATTGGAAAATGTGGATTATTCTATATTAAAGGAAAAGAAAAATGACCATTCATAATCCCCTCATGGTTGTAATTTTTTTTTTTTTTTAGTCTAGTTCTCACTCTGTTGCCCAGGCTGGAGTGCAGTGGCCCAATCACAGCTCACCAGATCCTTAGCCTCCTGGGCTCAGGCGATCCTTCCACCTCAGCCTCCTGAGTAGCTGGGACTACAGGCATGCACCACCACGCCTGGCTATATTTTTTTTGTGGAGATGAGGTCTCGCTATGCTGCTCAGGCTGGTCTCAAACTCCTGGGCTCAAGAGATCCTCCATCTCAACCTCCCAAAGTGCTAGGATTATAAGCATGAGCCACCACTCCTGGCCAGAAGTTTTATGCATGCCTCTTCTATTCATATTTTACATAGTTGTCATCCAAATACCATCCTGCTTTGTAATATTTAATGCTGTAACAACACAGTTTGCATATTATCCTAGACTCTTCATAGACATTGTTTTGAATAACTGTAAAATGTCATATTGATGTAGAATGATTTCCTTAACCATTTCCCTGATGCTAGACTTCACATTGTTTTCCATATTTTGCTGTTGTAAACAATGCTGCAATGAACATCTTTGTGTGTACCATCCTTAGGATACAGACCCTTTTTCTGGGTGGTCTGTTGCTTGTGGGCCAGAAGTAAATCACCTTCCTTAACTTTTTGGTTGTGACCAAAGTCTGGGGCTTGCTAGAATTTGACCAGTTTCCCAACTCATGATTTTGCCTACTTGGTTTTTCTTCTGGCTCCCCTAACTGCTTCATTCTTTCTGACCCATGTTATGGACTTTGCTAAAGACCCAAATGTTGCATCTCTGAAATCAAAGGAGCAGCAATTTGCCAGGGGATATTGTACTGACATCTAGCTCTGGTTCATCTCTCTGCTGCTCATGAACCAATTCCACAGTTTGTGCAAGATGAACTCCAGTTATTAACTGACAGTCAGGGAGTACCAATAGAACACAGTCAATAGCTGACTGTGAGCTGTTTAAATGTGTGTGGAGTGACAGGAACCGACTCTTTGCAGAGGGAAATAATTGAACCACTTTGGCTGCTGGAATCACACCTTGATGCAAAGAGAGGCAGGCAGGTGTGAGGAGGGACCCCAGCTGCATTGTCCCACTGAGGTCTCCTCCTGGGCAACCAGTTCCCGGCATGTCAGCTGCTGTAGTGCAGGTTCATTCCATCTTCCATGCTGTTCTATAAATAACTGGTTAACACTGTGGCAACTTTGACACTGACCCTTCCACTTTGAGACTGACCCTTCTTTCTTCCTCTTTTAGTTCTTGTGGTTTTTCAGATTTCCTCATCAGGACCCTCTCCAGCAAGTGAATTGACTCTGTCTACAGGGTTAACAGCTTCCAGAGGTCCGAGGGTCAGGATAGAGCAACTCTCCATCCCGAATGAGGAAGAAGAAAAGGGAATCAACTAGGTTTTCCCTGGGGAAATTGGAAGGGGATGTGGTAATCATTGTGATTCCTTGTTCCTGCCTGTTGCAGCACTTCCAGCCTTCAGCAGCCAGTTACTACCTCCTGTTTTACTCCATAAACACGGGCACATCATTGGGTCTAGAGACACAACCACAGCATACCTCTGAGGCATACTGTGCCCAATATCTCACTCACATACCATACATTGGACAGTTCCTTCACACCCCCAATGAATACCCGATTATACCATCAGTGTATGGTACATCCTCAACATCCCCAGTATGTTTACTTAACTAGCATGCACACAAGTCAGCCATACACAGAGCACATCCCATAACTCCCACATGGTACTCACAGGCACACCGCCCCCCAAACACCCACCCCCAGCATGTTCCCATGCTCAGAATGCAACTGCAGTCCATGAGCTTGTGAATGCAGCGTGCGCGCACACACACACACACACACACACACACACACACACACACACACACACCTGTGTCTTCAAGTCCAATATGTTTTTTTCTAATTTTCATTCCACACATCCTGATTCCATGTGGTTGGCAAGGTCCAATTCAAACACCGTGAACTTGCAGATCCATCCAGTAATTCTCTCTTCTTAGAATTTCCAGCACATTCCATTTTTTCAATTCATATCTCACTTTTGGCCTTTGTTTCTTTCAGCCTCTCTGCACATGTCTGTCTAGATATTGACTTTAGTTCCTTCAGTAGTAATGTAATATTCCTTAAAGGCAGGAGCCATGTCAATTTCAATTCAGTATCCCTCTAAGAACCTAGTATCTTTCCTGGCCCATAATTTTACTCACATGAATAAATGAATGAGTGAACAAATGAGAGGACAAATGAACTCTAAGATCCTTCACTCAAATTTCCGAATTTGAGTGAACTTTAGAGATCTAATGAATTCTTTCCTACCAAATACCTAGAGCTTGGAGGATTTGCCTATCCATGACATTTAGGCCAATTTATAAAAAAGCTACCAGATTAGTTGAAAACGAAGCAATAAAGAAAAATTAGTCCTGAACATCCTAGAAAAATCTACTTAAAACAATGTCTTTGCACCATGCTTTTTTTGTGGCAAGGTTATGGATTATTTCAGATGCAAATGTTAAAATGTGAGATAAAGGCTTACTGGTGAGGACTTATTATTTGAGGATTCTTCATACATAGCTCAACTCAATCTATGGGTCTACCTTTTCACCTAAGAGTCACATTTATATTTCTTTCTTTGCAGCTTGGAAGGAAATCCGTTACTTCAAACTGAAGTGGAGCCAACCTCAGAGGTGAGGATTGGAGAGCAGTGAAGTAGCTTTTTCCAGGGGCTACACAGACCTTGCAAAGCCAATTCATATTTTGATGACGTAGAGGGCTTGGGGGAAGGTGGGGCTGTAGTGGCCCTGTTTGATGGATGTTCTCACTTTGGGATAGTTAACAAGTGGCAGCCCCTCCCAGCTCTGAGCATAATGGGCCATGATATGGCGTGCATCAGGGAAAAGTCAGTTGTGCAGAAGTTGGCAAGGCATTTGCTTTCTGAGTTGAGAAATCAGCTCAGGGCTGGGTGAATACCAAGGGGGATGTACCCCACTGTCTTCAAAATAATACCTGGGTGGAGATGGGGTCCTCTGGGATACTGCGCTCGGAAGAATGTTGAAGATGTTTCTGGACTTCCTCTCACCTGCCTGAGCTGCTGGAGAGATACATGACATGTCCTGGGAGAGGACTGTGGAATCTTGATCCTCAGCTCTGCTAGTGTGTCCTGAACTGAAAGGATAGATCTTGATCCTCAGCTCTGCTAGTGTGTCCTGAACTGAAAGGTTTCCAGTGAAAATCACATTTTTCTGGGATTATTGTGGTAGTTAGCAAATGATCCTGGGAGAAGTCAGTGTTTTAAATGTTGTTTCTACTGAGTGTGTTGCCAGGGACAGCTTGCTCAGGTATGTTGGGTCAGGAAGACCTGAACCCAGCCAAGAGGCCACCTTCTCAAGCAGACTTGTCAGTCCCCAGGGCCTCTGGAAATCCCCACTTGCTCAGGTACCTGCTACTCTCACAGTCCTGGACCTTGATCATTTAACCCTAGTGGTGGCCACACCTAAGTATACCTGAGTCATATGGTTGTGTATGGTAAAAAAAAAAAAAAATGCAGATTCCAGCCAGGTGTGGTGGCTCATGCCTGTAATCCCAGGTGCTTTGGGAGACTGAGGCAGGGGGATCACTTAAGGCCAGAAATTTGAGATCAGTCATGCCTGTTGTCCTAGCTATGATGGAGGCTGAGGCAGGAGGATCTCTTGAGGCCAGGAGTTCAAGGTTACAGTGAGTTATGATTGCACCACTACACTCCAGCCTGAGTGACAGAGCAAGACCCTGTCTCAAAAAATGCAGATCTTTGTCCCTGGCCTGCTGAAATTTTAATTCAGTAGTTCTGTGTGGGACCCAGGAATCTGCATTTTCTCAGACATCCCAGGGGATGTTTGATACAGGTGGTCAGGTCTGTGCAAAGAACAGGTCTTCGTGTCATTTAAAGCCTCACACCATCCCCTGGGGCAGATGTGATTATCTTTACTTTATGTCAAGGAAAAGAGGGCTCAGAGAAGTGAAGCAGCTTGCCAAAGCCACACAGAGGCCGGATTCCAGTTCGCTTGGTTTGACTGTGGATGTGTCCTATTAACCTCTTTTTCTCATGCCTCCTACCCTCCCAACTGCTGTGGGAACCTCAAGCCTCTGGCCTGCAGCTCTGGACAATCCTAATTCTGAATCATCAATTCCAGATTCCCTGGGGAAGCAAAAGAGACTCGCTATTGATGATTGTCACATGTCTCAGGCAGATACATGATGCACCCATTATTCAGCCTGTCTTTACCACATGCACATAAACATTCAGGCAAGTCAAAAGAGCAGGTAGGAAAGAAGGGCATCGGATATTTGATTCCAGACACCCAAATCTTAGTTCTTCCTCTGCCTGGCTGTCTGGCCTACAGTGAGGAGTTTGCCACGGCGACCAACCATCCTAGTTTGCCAGGACTCAGGGAAGTCCTGAAGTGTGGGACTTTCCATGCTAACTGTAATAGGTGGTCTCCTTGGCATTTCTCCTCTATGAGCCTCAGTTTCCCTCTTTAGCACAAGAGAATAGGAATTTCATGGTTTCCCTTTCAGCTCCTTCACTGTAGTGCTCCTTCACTGTAGACCAGAGCTTCCTGGGGAAACAGAGAGCTGTGTATCTGCACCCACCACAGGTGCATGGTGAGATGTGTCCAGCCCTACTCACTAACATGAGCCCAGTGGGACCATGGGGGGAGGCCGGTCCAGTGGCAGGCATGGCTCTGACCTCTCTCCCACTCTGACCACAGAATGAAGAGACCTATGAACAGGCTGAGGAGTCAGAGGACAACTTTGAGGAGATGAACTTGTCCCTCCTCTTGGCATGGAGCTTTCCGTGCAAGGCCAGTCAGGCCAGCATCTTCCTGCAGGAGTGGGACATCCCCTTTGAGCAGCTGGAGATTGGTGACCTCATTGGAAAGGGCCACTTCGGGCAGGTGTACCATGGCCGCTGGCACTGCGAGGTGGCCATCTGGCCATCAGGAGGGACAATGAGGAACAGCTGAAGGCCTTCAAGTGGGAGGTGATGGCCTACAGGCAGACACAGCACAAGAATGCATTGCTCTTCATGCGCGCCTGTATGAGCGCAGGTCAGTCCCACCAGCGCTCCCATCCAGGACTTGGCAAGGCTCTGCTTCTAGCAGGGTTGAGAACAGGGTTCTGGTTAATTCACCACACTGGTTAACTGAACATCTTCAGCTCTATCAGGCACAGTCTACCTACATGGTCTTAAGATTTAAGATTCCAGGAAATACTATCAATACTAAAACTCTTTAGTAAAGCAGGGTCTTGGAGAAAGCACTAAACGTGGAACCAGGAACACTGGGTCTAGTCCCCTTACTCCAAGTGTTTGTGAATAATGTTCTAAGACTTGCTTTCCACAGGTACAAGGTAAGTGTATTAGATCAAATCAGGGGTCAGCCAACTTTTCTGTAACAGGCCTAATAGTAAATATTTTCACCTCTCCCAGTCATATAGTTCCTGTTGCAGGGACTCCATTTGGCTACTGTTGCATGAGAACGGCTGCCATAGATGATATGTGAATGAATTTGCATGGCTGCATTCTAATAAAACTTTATTTACAAAAGTGGGTGGTAGGCTGGATAGGCCTGAGGGTCATAGTCTGCCAACCCTTGGATTATGATTCTGATGACCATTATCCTGGCTTTCAGTCAAGTTGCAGGGCCTATTTGCAGTCTTTACCTTGTGGTTTTAAATGAGATCTGTGGTCTGTGGGTGCCCAGAGAGGGGAGTTGCAGATAACCAACATTTCAAAAAGGTTTCCTGGACTTCCTTGGACTTTTCTCTAAGTGACTTGAGGTGTTTGGGGAAAAAAAAGTTTTGGTTTCAATGGAATGGTGTGAAATAATCCTCCAGTGTGTTTGAAAACTCTGGCATTTTCTCTCCTGTCCATTAGGACTGGCCTCCCCAGTGGTGGTCGTGCTATGATACCAGGGTCAGTTATCTGCTCTCACCTTCCTGTACTCAGCTGAAGCAATAAGACCCCAAATACACAAACCCTGCCCTGTGACAGGTGCTGTGGCAGGTGCTGATGCTCAGAGAAGAGCTGAAATGTCTTTGCTCTGTCCCCTTGTAAGACAAAATCGTCTTGAGTCCATTTATCAAAACTCAGAGATTGGTAGAAAATACATTGTTGTCTGTCTCCATGGATTATGCAGATGGTGGATTGACTGGAGTGAATCATGGGTAGAATGGTAAGTTCTTGCAAAGGATTAGCTATCTAGGGATGGGCCTCCAGCCCTCCTTAGACCAGGGTAAAAATGGTAGATCTCAACTCTGCACAGAACAGAAGTGGCTCTCAAGTAACAACCCAGAAAATATTCGGGGCTGAGCCATTGTGATCGGGCCAGTGAAAGCTTTTGCTGAGTTACGAGCCACTCCCAAACCTGTTGTCTTCTCTTGATCCTGTGGACAGTTCTGAGCTGAGCCAGAACTCAGTAGCTGAGCTCTTGTAGGCAGATAGCTACAGTCACTTCCGGGTCAACAGGGGACTGGTCATTCTTGGATGCCTTCACTCATGTATCTGCTGATTGGCATACACTCCACTGGGGTGTCCCTGTTCCCCTCCACATGGACTCTCACCCCCAGCAGCCTATCTGGGACTCCTTCCAGAGGCCATCTCAGAGTTCTGTGTGCAGAAGGAAGTGAAGACCTTGTGCACATGTTTTTCATACTTCTACTTGAGACGCATTGGCTAAAGTCCATTGGCCAAAGCAACTCCCATAGCCAACCAGCATGAACTTGAACTCCACTCAAGGCACAGAGACATAGATGCTACCCCTGACTGGGAAGCTCTGCAGTGTCCTATTACAAGGACATGGATGCAGGGAAAGGGCCAATCTGTGGCCATTTTGACAACTACCACAGACAGACCTTGATTCTGTTTCCTTCTCCCTTTCTTATTCAGTATATATCAACATCAACAGGCAGGCAGTAGCCCATATTTAGGATGCACAAGTCTGGTTGGAACATGGTCTTTTTCCCACCCCTGGCCTTTCCCCACTTGCTCCCACTTTAAACTGTTACCCCAACTTTATCTCTGGTCAGTGCCTCATTTTCCAGCCTGTTAACTCTACTCTAACTCTAATCCATTTTACATACCCATATTAGAAGTTGGAACCCCATTGCCTAGGGACCTCCTGCCTATCTGTCCCATACATTTTCAGCATTATCTGTGGAGCCCAGTACCCATGCCTCCACCGCCCCCTTCTCAAAGGCCAGCGGGTTGGAAATAGACAGACCCAGTTAGCAGCCATCCTTGAAAAGTGAGTGGTCATTATGAAAATATGTTGCCCATCTTACAAGCCAGCTGCAGGCGCAGTCCTGTTCTATTATGTACAAAACTCCAAGCCCCCTCCCCAGGCACCATCAATACCTGCAGATTTCATAAATAGCCCAGCCTCTTCCTGGCACCATGATAAAGACTCTGCAGCTTTGGAACATGTAATTGGTCTCTAAAGTGTTTTGGTATTTTTTGTGAGGATGCCAGATGAGCCCCAAAGAAGTGGCATTGATGCCAGATTATTGTGTTGTTGCATATTTATCTTAGTGAGGGGCTGTGTGTGCCCCTCTCCTCTGACTAACACTAGCCACTTATTGGCTGTCCAGGTTTCTTATCTGGATGTTTCATTTGAAACCAAATATTTGAGTAATTTGATTAATTGCCTACATTTGCACGATTGGCCGGCAGAGGAGGTAAGCTGATGATGACTGGAGGATAGCAAACCAGCTAGAACCACTTGGGGGCCCTAGATTTATTTTACAGGGAACATAAGACCAGATAATTACCTGGCATATTCTGAATAAATTCACAGTGGTGTGTTCTAGCCAATTACTTAGTAATTGTCATCGATGTTAACAAGTATTTCTAAGATTAGCTTCCTTGCAAGGCAATATGTGTGGCTCTTGGAGATTGAGGAGTAACCAACTGATTACCCATTTAGCAGGTTTGCTAAATTGCTTCATAATTGGGTCATTCTGGGATTATTGATTATGCATTATGTGATTATTGATCATCTGTGTTCCTGTTTAAAAACGCCAAATGGAATTTGAAAGCAAATAAAGATGGAGTTGAGGGAAAGCATCTCTCACCCTTCTCCCTTGCTGCAGGATTTCCTAAGTCTCAGTTTGTCCTTGTATAAAATCGCCAGTGGGAATGGGTATTTGATGTGTGTCCTTCCAACTCTGCCTTAGTTCTTTGATTCTCTGAGAATGGGGATGTTTTTGAGAAGTAGCTGGAACAGGCCTGGGACTGCACTTCCCAAGGGATGGTGTATCTGACCTCCTGCACAAGCGCCATCGGGGGGAAGGTGAGAAAATTCAGGTTCCAGAAAAAAAGACTGTGGACAGGCATGGCAGCTCATGCCTGTAACTCCAGCACTTTGGGAGGCCAAGGTGGGAGGATTGCTTGAGCCCAGGAGTTTGAGATTAGCCTAGGCAACATAGTGAGACATTTTCTCTACAAAATTTTTAAAAATTAGCCAGGTGGGGTGGCATGTGTCTATAGTCCCAACAAATTGGGAAGCTGATGGGGGAGCATCACCTGAGCCCAGGAGGTTGAGGCTGCAGTGAGCTGTGATCTTAACCCTAGCAGGAGGAGGAGAGCCTTTAATATACTCTAGCGCCTGGTCCCGCCCAGAGCAAGGTCCCTCATCTCTGGTAGCATCGACAGTTGAGGTCAGAGAAGTCTATGTGGCAAGGCTGTCCTGAGCCCTGTAGGAGGTCGAGCAGCATCCCTGGTCTCTACCTACCAGAGGTCAGTAGCACCGACTCCCCATTATGACAACCAAGCATATCTCCAGACACTGCTCAGTTGCAGAAACCCTGGCAAGGAGTCTCGAACTTATGCCAAGGCCAGTGAGCAGCCATTGGCTGTTGTAGGCAGGGATGTGGCTGAGTGTTGAGGGTTAGACGGGAAACAGCTAAAATATAAGGCGGTGCTCCAAGGGGAGTGTTCTGCCCAGTGCAGAGGCAGCAGCAGTCTGAGGAAATGGTCAGCTCAGTTGCCCTAATGCCCCATCAGAATAAAAGGTCTGATGATGTTTCGGATTCCCGGGGTCCTTTCTCCCATTCCATCTTCCTGCCCTTGGCCAACCCAGTGGATACTGTGCCGTGAAGCCCACCCATGTCTCAGGTGCTGTTTTGGCAGTAAGGGAGGCTCTGAGCTGGTGGCAGAGAGGCCATGACTCAGCCAGTGTTACCACCAAGAGTGGGCCTGGGGAGTGAGGAGCTGGCCCCTTCTTCCCAGAAAGGTTGGTCACAGATGTCACAGTTTGGGACCTGACAGACACTGTGATTCCATCATGTGGCTCCTTTTCTCAAAGTTGAAGGTGGCATGGCTGAGCCTCTGCTGGAACCCTTTCTCTGGTGGACGGATGGGATATGAATACAGCACCCTCAAGGCTAAACCCAAATTAGCAGATTCCACCATCCAGCAAGGACTTCACTTCAAGCCAGGCATAGTGACGGGCTCCTATCTATCCCTGTGCCCATTTTACAGAAGGGAAAACAAGATCAGTGAGGCAGAGAAGCCCTTGTCCAAATCATAGGACAGATGACTGGCAGAACCAGGAAACACGCAAATGGACCTCTGAATGCTGGTCTAGCATGTGCCTTCTTAGTTATGTCAAAGGGAATGGGTGTCACTGGTGAGCATTCTGTGTCACAGAATTGCTCCATCTTTGTCATGTCAGAATCACCCAGAGGGCTGAGGCCCTATACTCCTTCAATTAAGCCTGTACTCCTGGGCCTCTGTCTTTTATTTTAAGTTCGGGAGGATTCTGTTCACACCACAGTTTAAGAGCCACTGGCTTGTTAGAACTGAGTTTTGTTTTTGTAACTCTGATTTTTCTGGTGTTTATATACTTCTTAAATACCATGTAATGCCCGTGATGCCAACATGCATGTGCATACACACCCACACACCCCATACATACCACACACATGCACATACCACACAAACACACAACCCACACGCCACACACACCACTCCCCACATATCACACACACTACACACCATATACACCCCACACACCTCTTCCCCCACACACACCATAAAACATATGCACCCCATACACGTGCACACAGACACCACATGCACCACACACACCACACACAGATACATACACCCCACATGGGCACACATACCCCACACACACATCCATGCAGACACCACACACACATTCCCACACCAGTACACACATGCACACACACCCCTCTTCCACATACATCCTCGATTACATGCCAGTTCTCTCTTCTTTCATGCTCATCTTCTCTCCCACACCCCCTCAAAGAAACACATGCTTTCTCTCCTGACCTGCAAAACACTCATTTTATGAATATTAGCAACTTTTACACGTTCCAGACAGAACATACAGGGCCTCATGAAGCCCCCACCTTGCCCTCATCTCACTCCTCAAACAATTTTCCAGAATTCCAAAATTCCTTAAATCCACGCTTCTCACCACGCAGGCCCCTGGCCAGCCTCACCTTGGCCTTGCCAGAAGTGCGAGTCCTCCTCCCACCCTGTGCTGTCAAATCAGAAGCCTGGGTGTATCCAGCAGTCTGGGTTTCAGGAGGCCCCCAGGGGCTTCTGACTTGTGCTCCAGGGTAAGATCCACTGATTTAGGGAAACCTGTTTTCACTCCCTTCCCCGAGCAAGCATACTTTCTACTTCCTTGAGCTTCTGGAACTTTCTGGAAACCTTCTGCCCAGAGGTATTGAGAGGTGGGCAGCTGAGTTCAAAATGGGTGCAGGACTAGGAGGACCCAGTATCAGCACCCTTAGGGCCTGAGGACCATCTGCTAGCTTCAGTACTAATGTACATTCCCTTAAGTGCCTTCTACAGACAGTTTTGGACCCTGGCACAGTGCCAGGTCACATGATCAGCATGTAGATCACGTGTCTGCAGTTTGTGCTGTGGACTTTACATTCTGGTAGAAGAGGCAGATAGCAACAAGTTAAACAAACACATAATTAAGGTCAATAAAACGTGAGAAGTGCTGTGAAGCCACAAATGGGGCTATCGTTGGGTCAGGGTGACAGGAGGGCTTACATGGAAGAGGGGGGCTGGGCCCAGTGGAGGTTTCTTAAGGGAGGTAACATTTAAGGAGGATCTCATGATGAGAAGGAGATGACCCTGTCAAGAGGCAGCAAAAGAGCAGTTCAGGTGAGGTTTTGGCAGGTGCAAAGGCCTCGAGGTGGGTGTGGGATGGGCATATCTGAGGAGCAGTAGAAAACAGGATACAGTGGCCAGATGATTGCAGGACTTTGAATGTTGTAGAAAAGGACACAGAGTTTATCCTAACACAGTGGGGAGCCCATGTGAGGTTCTAAATGGAAGCTGCTCATACCGCTCTGGGTGTTTTCTGCCAGCCCAGCTGTTGCCTCCTTTGCATTCAGCTGGATGGTTCTTTGTGTCAATATTCATTTGATTGAGAACAGTGATGGCATCCATGAAACCCAGCACTGAAGGGCACAAGCAGATGGGGCCCTGAGATATCCCAACCATCAGTGTGGCATTTCCAGCAGGGTAGGGCACCCAGGGTGCTGTCTCAGCACTTGGAGACACCATGAGCCTCATCAGGGTGCTTTCCCAGGGACCACAGTGAAAAAAAGTGAGGCCCTAAGGGCATTCCCTGAACACTTCATTGCAATGGAGGGACTTGGGCTGTGTGCCCCAGGAGCAAAAGAGGAAGGAAGAACTGGATTTCCCCAGGCCCCTGGGGAGGTTTTTAAGAGTCTGGAGGCATCTTCTCTTCTCATGTGGGCCACACAGGCTGACTGTGTGGCCCACATGCACGAGATACCCAGCACTTACAATCTCCAGAGGACAAGGTAGTCATGGAATCCCACAAGGATTTGCACAGCACCTTAAATCCCTTAAGTATCAGGAACTATTTACTAGATTATTTATTTCCACCTTCAAATCAGTTCCTGTTTCCTCACTTTCAAATATAATAGCACCAAACTGCCGTGTTGGACAGACAGGCACGAGGAGGACCTGGCCTCATGCAAAGGCGGTAACTCCATGCCTCAACCAGATTTCAATTACCTTTTCTGTAACTCGGCACTTGTGGTCTTTTCTGATTCTTACTCGCCCCCCCACCCCTACTTTGGACCAGTTGACTGTCCTAAATATAACATATAAGGGGTTGGGAGGCCTGAGCACATAAAGATTCCGTTCCTATCATCGAGTGGAATCGGCTTTCTTTTATGTTCAAAAAGCTGAATTGTTTTCCCTTTGTAAAACACAGCTGAAAAGGTTTTTTGTCTGTGGATACCTTTAATTGTGCTGAAATGTAAGCATCCCAGGACTTTTGTGAAGGAAGTGCTATAAATGGACCACATCGTTATCATTATTATTATTAGCACATCTCATATACATTTCACATGGCTATTGGTAAACGATCGTGTGGCCGACAGGTGACCTAAAAGGGTGAAGACCTCATCACTGGCCACCACTTTCCTCCGGTCTCAAAGATTCTGAACTAACATCTGTCATCACTTAAAAAAATATTAATAATATCTTGTTACACAAGTATTAATGCATCTGCTATTGAAAATGCAGATCAACAAAAAGAAGAAAATAATATTCACCCATAGTATCTCCACCAGAGAGAATCACATTAACATTTTTAGTGTAGATCCATTTAGGCATCTAGCCAAGAATATATGCAAATTCACACTTTGAATTGGTCAGGGTAATGGTCGATGCTATAACAAAGAAGCCTTAAAACATGAAATGGTTTAACACAATGTAAGTTTATTTCTTGCTCATATAGCAGTCCAAGATGGAAGTTTCTGGATGGTAGGTGGCTTTTCTCCATGTGAGGGGGAATCCAAACTCTGCCCGTCTTTTGGGTGTGCCATCCCCTGGGGCTCAAAGTCCTCTGCTTCTATCTGGGGAAAGGGGAAAGAGTATGTGAATCCTGTGGGACACTTCTGTGAGCTGCACCCACAGACGGTACACACTGCTGCACTCACGTGCCATTGACTGGCACTGAGTCCCTTGACCACACTTAACTGCAAGGAAGGCTGGGAAATAGCTGACGGTATTCCCAGGAGGATAATGAAATGGGTTTTAGGAACAGCTGGGAGCTCTGGGGCACACGCCAGAATCAATCTTCATGAATCAATCTTCTTCTTCCATTAACAATAGACTCATTTGGCAATGCTGTTTCATTGCTTGCTGTTTTCACTAAACAATATATGTATGGAAAAATCTCTTTTCAAGTCCATTGCAGATGTCTGCACTCCTGCTTACCTTCATTGCCTCATCTGTAAAATGGATATAACATGTACCTCTCTTGCAAGATGGTGCTAAGAACCAGAGACCTTACATGGAAAAGTCTTGCATCATGCCTCCTAGAACTGGAGGTGCCCAATAACTTACATCTTCTAGCTGCTATAATAATAAGGATGGTCACAACAATAATAGCAATAATGGTGGCAGCAATTAGAAGTAGTATATGTTCTCTCGGGTGCCAAACATCTTGGGCACTGCCAACAGCAGGTGTTTTGTGTTTGTTGTAATGATCGGAGACAGT
Source organism: Carlito syrichta (assembly GCF_000164805.1). Classification (NCBI taxonomy): domain Eukaryota; kingdom Metazoa; phylum Chordata; class Mammalia; order Primates; family Tarsiidae; genus Carlito; species Carlito syrichta. Next base: position 37,596 of record NW_006989336.1, read on the forward strand.
GGCTGTAGTTTGGTTCCTTGAATTGTGTCCTCACTCTGCTCCTAGCTTGTCCCTCGGCCACATGACCGAACCTCTCTAAGCCTTGAGCCATTCAGAGGCAGATGTTGAGTTAGACGCTGGATAGACTGTCTCAAGCACATATGAAAGGCTGGGGCTAGAAATAAGCATGTGTGAGTCATCTGCATAGATGTGGCAGTTGTGGGCTTCAGTGGATGCTGAGGTCATCTGGGGAAGAGGACGGTCTCCCAAGGATGGAGTCTGGAGCCCCTGAGGTATCAGGTGGCCTAACTGAGAAGGATCATTCTGCAAGGGGGCTGAGAAGTGATTGGGGTGGCAGAGGTGGCCAGAAGAGCATGGAGTCATAAAGCCAACCTGAAACAGTTCCCAAGATGCAACTCCCCCCTCTCTATTCCTTCTTATGACATTGCTGCATTTTATTTTTATTAAGGTTATCATAAGATGACTGGCAGGTAGTGGTGGCTCTTACCTTTAATCTCAGCACCTTGGAAGGCTGAGATGGAAGGATTGCTTGAGACCTGGACAACTAGTGAGACCCAATATCTTAAATAAAATAAAAGATGATCATAAAGTAGCCGGCAGGGCACAGAGGCTGATGCCTGTAATCTCAACACTTTGGGAGACCCAGATGGGAGGATCGCTTGAGGCCAGGAGTTCAAGACCACCCTGGACAACAAAGTGAAACCCCATATTTTAAAAAAAATTATCAGGAGATGATCATCCTTTTGTTCTATTTGTTTACCTACTTCCTGTCTCTTTTCCCTGTATCCCCTCCCCCACCTTAGACTGTAAGCCCTAAGAGAGGAAGAACCTTAGCTGTTTGACTCACCTCTGTGTCCCCAGCCCCAAAAGTGTTAGGTTCTCCACGCACATGTGTTGAATGAATGAATAACAGTTTACAAAAATACGTTAGCTCACATTAGCATAGGCTGCTTCTCCTGACAAGTGCAGCAGAAGACAACCAGGTGTTCAGGGAATGCCCCTAGGGCCTCACTTTTTCTCACCCCATCCCTGGGAAAGCTCACTGATGAAGTGCTTGGTGTTTCCAAATGCCAAGAAAACACTCTAGGTGCCCCACCCAACTGGAAATGCCACACTGACAGTCGGGATACCCTAGGGCCACTTCTGCTTGTGCCCTTCAGTGCTGGGTTTTGCGGATGCTATCTCCATTGGAAATGCAGACCCCCCAAAAAATGTTTACTTAGAACCACTGAGACATGGGACGTGAGCAAAATATAGTACATGCTGGGGTGGGGGGTGGTGGGATGTGGGAGGAGTAATGGTGATGAGAAACAGAGATATCAAGTATGTGATGTACAGTATAATGATACCATCCAGGGGATGAGTGACCTGGGGGTGTTTGGCCCGCACACTCACCATGAGCAGGATCCTGGGCCTGAGGCTGGGAATAGAGAGAGGAAGGCACAACTTCTGTCTCCCATGGAGCTCATGGGCAGGGAACTGACTGGATGATTCTCCACAGGAGTCATCCTTTCTGCAGCAGGATCATGAGGGACATGGGGAGCGAGAGCCGGCCCCTTATCCAACCAAGGAGTTTGCTAGATAGACAAGAAGATAGTGGCATCCTTCGTAGAAGTAACAGCATTTGCAAAGACCTGGAGGTGGGAGGGAACAAGACACACAGGAGCAGGGGAGGCCAAGAGCTGGAGTATGGGAGGCATATGGGAGCAGAAACTGGAGGCCATCTTAAAGGACCTTGTGAGCCAGGCTAAGGCATCTGAACCTTTCTCCTAAAGGCAGCGGGGGAAGCCACTCCGGGACTGGATATGAGGGGAGCCACAGCCAGTTTGCAATTTAGGAGGCAGTCCCTCTTCTTAAGAGAGTTTGCAATGGGTTGTTCATGCATCCCCTCCCCCGTGAGTGGTGTGGACAGTTAATGCTGATCCTAACCAAGCATTAGCAGGAACAAATGCAGTTTTTCATGCCCTCAGTTCTAAAAGATGTTTGGCCTGACTCCCTTAAGGGAAAGCAACAGCAAGCAGGCAGTTCTTTGGAAACTAAGGCATTTTCCACAGCTTTCACCATTTACTGAGGTTAAAAATAGACCGCTGTACTCACACGTTTTGAAGGCAAGTGTGGGCAACATCAGGCCTTCACGTGGGTTCCAGAACACAGAGGGATGGTTTCCCCAGCATTGCCGGCAGGCAGTGGTTAAGCAAAGGTTCGGGAGCTAGGGGATAGCTTCCTGGTGGCAGCTTCCTTTGGGGAGACAAAATTGTAATTAACAACCCTCTGCAGTCGGTACCAGGCAACCCCCTTTTCTTGGCTATAAATAGGGTAGTTGGATGGTACCTACTTCAGAGGATTGTTTGGTTTTTTTTAAATATATTAGTTGGTAGAATTTATTTCTGATGGTGTTTTTGTTTCTATTTTTATAAAAAATTTTAGTAACATAGGACTTAGCATGACATGGTACTCAGATATTAGATGTGTTAATTCCATATTAAATTTTAAGAAAACATACAGATATAAGATCAAAATATCTAGACATGAGTCAGAGAGATCATGAAACCTAGTAATTACATATTGACATATAAAGTCAAAAGTCATAGTTCACATCCAACACAAGCGGGAAAATCTTTTTTAAGTACAGAAACAGTGTTCAAAGTGTTCTATATGAAAATACCTCTATTTTTTTGTTCTCGTATTCATTCTTAACATACTCAGTTATTGGTGAAAATGCTTCAAATCTACTACTATTTCACTTAAATAATACATTTGGAATGTTCAGCCTCACTAGTCATCAAGGAGATGCAAATTAAAACTACACTGAGATACCACCTAATTCCAGTCAGAATGACCATCATCAATAACTCAAAAAATAACAGATGCTGGAGAGGAACACTTCTACACTGTCGGTGGGAGAGTAAACTAGTACAACCACTGTGGAAAACAGTGTGGTGATTCCTAAAAGTTCTAAAAATCAACCTTCCGCCGGGCTCGGTGGCTCAGCCTGTAATCCCACGCCTTTGGGAGACTGAGGTGAGTGGATTGCCTGAGCCCGCGGGTTCGAGACCCGCCTGGGCAGCGAGACCTCATCTCTACAATAAATCAAAAAATCAGCTGGGCTTGGTAGCGCATGCCTGTGGAATTACAGGCGGCTACTTGGAAGGCTGAGGCAGAAGGATTGCCAGAGCCCAGCAGGTCGAGGCTGTGGTGGCCGGGAGCTGCCACTGCACTCCAGTCTGAGTGACAGAGTGAGACTCCAACTCAAAAAAAAATTTTAAAATAAAAATAAATAAAAAATAACTAAATAAAAATCAACCTTCCATATGATCCCAACACCCCCCCCCCCGGAATATACCCAGAAGAACTCAAATCACTCCATTAAAAAAAGATACCTGCACATGTAGATTTATCGCAGCATTGTTCACAATAGCAAGAACATGGAACCAACTGTGCTGCCCATCAAAAGAGGACTGGATTTTAAAAGCGTGGTATATATACACAATGGAATACTACACAGCCATAAAGAAGAACAAAATCATGAACTTCACAGCAACCTGAATGGAATTAGTCTATAATACTGAGTGATCTTTCACAAAATCAAAGATGTGAGTATCACATGTTCTCACTCATAAGTAAGTAAGTCGTTCTCACTTGAACAACTACCGTAGTACTATAAGAAAAGAATTGACAGTAGTGGGTAACTGTCAGGGGGGGCGGAGGCAGGATTGGCAGTAGTGGAAATCTGTCTGGGAAAGGGGGGGGCACTCCTCATCAACAAGGGTACCTGCACAATAAATATGTGTATACCTAACCATGAATTGCACCCCCACAGTTTTAAAATTAAAAAGAAATTTTAAAAAAGAGAAATATATGCTATCTCATATCCTTATCTTTTCCCATTTTCAGAGGATTGTTAAAGGGATCCAAAAGACAGAAAAACCAAGGCACGCAGGTTAATCCAATTACAAGGATTCAGCTCCTAGTTAGAATTTTGCCCAAGGCCATAAGCTAGGATGAGACTGTGTGATTTGGACCAAAGCTGTAAATCAAACCGTCTTCTCATCCTCTTTCCCTTCCTAGCTGAGCCTGAGTTTGACCCACTTTTTTATGCCCCATGGATGCCTTGGGAACCCCTGACTACTGGGTCCTCTTCCCTGAGGACGACAAAGACTGACTGCCCTCCATTCAGGTTCATTGTCCAAACCACCCAACCTACCTGGCTTGTAACTCATCAAGTCAGCTGGTTTCAAACTGAAACTCTGCCACCTGTCCCTTCCCCTCCCTCCTTGTGGCAGACACCAGGTGGTGAGAATGAACAGGAAGTGGAAATTGCCAGATTAGTGTGTTTTTCCTGTTTCTGGAACTTGCTGGGTCCTGAGGATTGATTGGATGTATTCCCAACCCAGTTCCAGTTGCTAGATCACTGCTCAACTTTGGTTTTGTCCCCCGCCTAATCATGTTTAAGCTAATTAAGCCCATAAATCAAATGATAAATAGATATTGACTCTTTGTCATGGAGTATATCAGGATTGATTGACCACTGCGAATCCTGCTTTCTTCAATCAATGGGAAGCTGTAGGGATAGATAAATCTTGATAATGACTGGCAAGAGGAAAATCGATAGACATTAATATATGCATTGGGAGCACAGATCTTTGTAAAATAAGAGTTTCTTTGGGCAGGAGCGGGGAACAAGAGACAGAGGGAGGACAGCATGAGAGACCGACACTCAGTGGTAAGCCAGACTCAAACCCAGTACTTGCACAAAGAAATTTTGATTTTATATTTTTTGTGAGCTGCAGAAATCTAAGGAAAAAATTTCTTCAAAGAGAAACTGAACTTAGCGTTTGCTTTTTCCGTTCTCTGGATGTCCAATGCCTGGAAATCCCTCTTGCCCAGGCCAGCATGGTCCTGTTAATGTTTGTTCTTCTGGTGTCACCAGAAGAACAGAGAGGAGGGAGAAGTGAGGTCTGATGGTAGGGAAGGGTGGGACCAGGCTACTGAAGTCCGGGTCAGCACAATCAAGGAAATTTGATTGAAGATGTTGGGAGTGTGGTGCCTCTGAGTCTGCTAAGAAGTGATGTTAAGTAGACATTTAAATACCCGCTGTTCAGAGATGAATTCTTCTCTAGAGAGAGAAATCATCTGTGCTGGGTGGTACTGGAAGCCCTGGGCTGAGTCTCATGCTTGGGTGTGCATCAGAATCCCTGGAGTGCTTATGAAAACACAGATGTCTGAGCCCTACCTCCAGAGTGTCTGATTCAGTAGGTCCGGGTTGGGACCTTGGAATTTGCCTTTTAACCATTTTTAACTGTTATCTCGGATGACACAGATGTTGCAGGTCTGGGAACCCCATTTTGAGAGCCAGCAGTCCTGGGGAGAAAGGCCAAGGTGAGAAGGGAAGAGAAGAGGGCAGAGCAGGCCCACGGAAAACACTGATAGGAACCAGAGAGTTGAGGGAAACTGGGACAGCATCCCAGCAGGGGGAGCAGTCAGCAGGTGTTTAAGGACAGAGCAGAGGCACCTGGAAAAGTCTGGCAGCCTTGACGTTTTGGTGGCCTGTGGCTTAACCCCTATGTGCAGACTTCCTTTATTCACCTGCCCAGAGACGTTTGACAACAAGACCCCTAATCCAAGGTGGGTGCGGTAACCACTTTCGGGATAGGGCAGGTGAATAAAAGGGTTTGGAGCCATGCAGCTCTTCACCCTCAACCAGAAAGATGGCGGAACTGTTTAGTGTTGCTAGTGATAGTTATCAGAGAGATCAGAGGCATAGCTGGGAGACTCGTTCTCAGGGGCAGTTCCTGGCAGTTAAAGGGTGCAATTCATCAGAAGGGCTGTGTGGAGGCGCTGGGCCTGGAAATGAGACTCTCAGGAGACACGCCATCTTTAGGGACTGAACAGTATTGTTCTCTTTCTTTTTCTTTTTTAAGATGGGGTCTTACTCTGTCACCCAAGCTAGAGTGCAGTGGCATGATCATGGTTTACCACAGCCTCGAACTCCTGGGCTCAAGTGATCCATCTGCCTCAGCTTCCCAAGTAACTGGGACTATGAGCATTAATCGCCATGCCCACCTCAGTATTGTTTTCAAAACTCTTTGATGTTCAGCCACTACCATCCTTCAAAAATAAGGAAGGGAAGTTGGTTGCTTGGAGAAATCATTTCTAATATAAAAGAGGGCTTCATTGTGAAATGGGAACGTATTTGTTGAGTGACTATTATATACCACGCACTGTGCTGAGGGCTTTATCAATATTGCTTCATTTAAGCATTATTCCCCCTTTACAGATGAGGCATCTGGGGATGAGGGAGGTAAGGTGAATTGTCCAAAGACATCCAGCTGGTGTGAGGCTAAGCCAGGGCATAACCTTGACCTCTCTGATTCCAGAGCCTAAGCCCTCACCCCACCAGGCTATGCTGTAGCATCTTTTTTTTTTTTTTTTTTTTTTTTTTTTT
>NW_006989336.1:44443-67136 GCF_000164805.1 Carlito syrichta
CGAACCCGTGGGCTCAGGCAATCCACTCACCTCAGCCTCCCAAAGGCGCGGGATTACAGGCTGAGCCACCGAGCCCAGCTTGCTGTAGCATCTTAAACACTGAATTTATTCTTTGTCTGAATATTCTTTTTGGCTGCTCTTTGTGCCCCTCAAGACGAGTTTCACAGATCACTGTCATGGTTTGATCCTAGGGAACAGAGTAACACTTACGGGAATATTCCCACTGCAGAAATTTTGAATTTAAAAAAGAATTTTGCACCTCAAAGTTGAGCTTCTGTGTGTTCCCCAATGCCTGGCCTTGCAGGTCCTCAGGAAACACAAGCTGGTGGTCCACCCTAACAGCCTGTAAAGGAATATTCGGTCTCCTAGTGGCTCTGGGTCTGAGTATTTGGACTTTGGTGCAGTTTTTCTTTTGTGCTGGCAATCACTTTGCTTTCAGAACCTCAGTTTCTGCATCTGTATAATGGAGCTAATTATAGTCTCTACCTGGCAGGATTGATGTGAGGATTAAATGAGTTAATACACATAGGGCTCTGAGAACAGCGCCTGGCACACATCAAGTGCTACATAAGTGTTAGCACTTGCTGCTGTTGTTACAGGTATTATTACTGCTATCCCTGCACCAGGGATAGCAGGGGTACCCAGGGAATAGGCGTAAATATACCACTCTTATCCTTTGGTGAAGTAGGAAGAATGTTGGGTACGAAGTTGGATGTCCTAGCCTTGACAGTTGCTCATCTATAACACAAGGATAACAGTGTGTATTTCTCTAGATGGTTAGGGAGGAGCAAATGAAATGGCAAAACTGACAACTCTTCATAAAGTGGCCAGGACTAGAGAAATGTGGGCTGATTTTTAAAATCCTATAGTAATAATAGTAGATAGTTTATAAAACACGGACTACACATGCACTACTGCTCTCAGCACTTTGACTCTTCCCAGCTAGCAGGTGGGGTTGGTGCTTTTGTAATGGTGCTGGGATTTGGACTCCTGCCTGCTACTGTTGGAGCAAGTAGACATAAGCACTTTATTGCTGAAGAGAACTTTCTGGTTGAGTTGGCAGGTGGCGGTGACCCAGATTTAAAGTTGGGACTGCAACTGAGAGGACCCTCCATCAGTTCCCCCTTCTAGGAACTCAAGCCTTCCAGAGGTCTCTGGGCACGTGTCTGTTATGGTTCTGAGATGGAGTGATGGGAAGCAGGGCCCCCTCTCCCCGACTCTCTTGTCATCTCCTCCCTTTGATGGCAGCAGAAAGGTACATGGCTGAGAAGTCACTCTTGCTTTAAATCAAAGGGTTTGCCTCTGAGTTTTCTTCAAAAGAGGATTCCGTTTCTTCTAGGTGTTCAAAAGACTGAAAGGAACCACAGGAGGGGAACAGATCAGGTATCTTCAAAGACAAGTAAGGGGTCACAACTGTCTTGAGAATTTCCCCAGCTGAGGCTGGTCCCTTCATCCTGTTATTAGCCCAGGATACTAATAACAGGATGCCCTTTGGGACTTGGAGGCACAGAACAAGGATGCTCTGCGGACTTGTTTGGAAGTGTGTGTAGACCATTGAGGACTGTCATGGTGCCTTGGTCCCCTGGGTCTGATCTCTCTCTGAGCAACAAGAGCTGCTTTTGACAGGTTTTTAGAGTCAGAAATACCACACCACACTGAAGTTCGGTGGATTATTATTCTACCTTGTCAGGAAGCCAGTTTCCAGACTCAGCTAGTCTTATGGACCATCCCTTAGCAGGGACTGTGCTTTCTCAGGCCTCCCTGTTTCCTCCTTTCTGTCCCTTTTTCAGCCTTGCTGCTGGTACATCCATAGGCCTTATCTCAAGTCCTAACTACAGAGTTAGAGGTGGAAGAAAATGGGGCTGTTTGCATGAGGTCTGGAGGGACAGTCCTGCCATCAGGCACTGAATGCAAAGAAGGAAGGGCATGGACAGAGGAGGGAGCCAGGAGCTCCAGTTCTTCCTCTATCACTGAGTGACTTTAGACGGCCTTTAACCTTTCTAGCCCTCAGCTTCCTTGCTTGTGAAATGATTATAACGTGGCCTCCTTCATCCTTAGCTGGATCATTTACCTCCTTGTCTGAGTTTGTTTGACCTAAGATGAACTCCACTTATCCATTCACCTGTCCTCTCATCCATTTATGCATCTCATATCTCTGAGACCCCTTAGCCATCCACCTACCCATTCACCTATTCAACCACTCACCCTCTCTACCATCCACCTATTCAACATCCATCTGCCCAACCATCCGTCCTTGCATCCATTCACCCATCATCTATCCACCCATGCATCCATTCACCTATCTACCAGTCATTCATCCACCCATCCATTCACCTATCATCCATCCACCCATCTATCCATTCATCTATACACTCAATCATCCATCTATCCATCTATCCACCCACCCACCCACCAATCCATCCATCCATCTACCCATCTACCTACCCATTCATCCACCCATCCATCCACCCTCTTATCCATCCTTCCAGTCCACCCACCCACCCATCCATCTACCTCATCCATCCACCTCAATCCATGACCCATCTATCCATCTACCCACTATTAATCCATCCATCTTCTCACCTGCCCACCCTTTCACCTGTCTATTCGTGTACCCAACTACCCACCCATCATTAATCTAGCTGTCTAGCCATTTAGCAAAGAGTTGTTGAGATCCTGCTCTCTACCAGACATTCTCAGGTGCCAGAAGTGAGGTTTTGGAGCTTTTCTTCTGGGACATGATGTGCCCCAATGATGGCCAACTCCTTGAGTCAAGGTACAAAGGCCGGGTAACATGGGGAGACTGTGGGCAGCATCATTCTGGTATAACAAGTTTAGACCCAATAACAAATAAGTCTAGGGAGGCATCTGAGGATGGGAATTTCAACAGATTGCACATCTAGGAAATGAACGATGGGTCACATTTTTAGATATGAAATGAAAACAGACTCCCTCTCCCCAAAGGAAAAGCCAGGCAGCAGGGCTAAAACAATCAGATTCATCTTTACTGGCAGGTTTCCTTCCCTTTGTTTCTTTCTTTTGTGGGACTTTTTGCTGATGAGCATGGACACTGAGACCCTGGGAAATGACAAGGAAAGAGTGGCTTTTTCTCACAGCCCAGGAGGTGGTAATAAATGGGGAGGGGAAGTGGGAGGGCCTGGGCAGTGAGGGTAGGGAGAGGCGGTGCCAATTTAGCAGGCTCTGAGGTAGCCCAGCAGGAATTCCAAGGAGGGTGGTGGAGTGGGGCCGCTCACTGCCTGCTTTACACTCCATTAACTCCTGACTCATAATAATTGATCAGCAGCAGGCTGGAGTTTATTTATTCATTATTTAAAGAAAAAGTGTTTGCTAAGCACATCAGTAGTTCAAAAAAGATCGTAAGGGGGTAGGTTTAACCCACTCCACAAAACCACCCAGAATAAGAGTGCACATTCATTGAAGGCAGATGGGGCTGCTGGTAACAGATGGACCAGCCAGTCTTCATGCCCCTCCTGCCTTGCAGCTCAAGAAACTTCCACTTTATCTCAAGGTAGTCTCTTAACAAGGAACACATCTCAGTCTCTTTCTGCCCATCAGGTCTGAATTTGACATCTGGCTCCATGCTGTTTTTTCAGGATCATAATAAAAGCCTTTGGTCAACCCTAATGAGAATATTCATTGAGGTCAAGTATCAAAACCAGGTCCCTTGAGCTCCTTCCCTTATGGGAGGTAAACATCCATGACTTTCTCCAAATGTCTTGGAGATCTCTGATTCTTTCATTTGAGGAAGTCCTCTTAGACTTGGGATTAGAGGACCTGACTTCCCATTCTAGTGCTGGATGACCTTTGGCAATTTATCTGGGTTTCATCCATAGACTGGGCACACCACTTTGTAGACCATAAAGTTGCTTCAGGTACCAAAAAATGCAAAACAGATATTTCAGATGAATTTTGATGAAAATGAGAGGATTTTTTTTCCTTATTGTTTTCAGCTTTTCCAGGTTCTCAAGCTTGGCTGAACATTAGAATTACCTGGGAGATTTTTGAATTCTGAGTTATGCCTGGGCTGTACCAAAATATCTACCCACCAAAATATCCTGATTCAGTTGATCTGAAATGGGTCCTAGGTGTCTTATTTTTTTAAAAAAATCTTTCTAGGTAACTGTTGTGGAACCAGGACTAGGAACCACTGAACTATTCCCAGAATGAGCCCTGCCAACCCAGCTTTCTCTTTCCTCCCACCTTAGAGTCAGAACTACATAGTGATAGGGACTCTGAAATCCTATAGGTGTTGGTACGATCCCATCTCTGTCACTTTCTGGCTGCTATGTTCATTCTTCAAAAAGGTGTGTGGTCTTGGCAGATACAGTGGGAGGCAACAGCCAGTTGTGTATGGCTCAAAGCTCTTCTGACACTGGAGGATAGTATTTATCAGTCTCTGAAGCCAACAGACCCTCATGTGCATGCACCAAACAGGGACAGAAATCACAACCTGAAATTAACAACTCAGGAAAAAAAGTATATATCAATGTTTTCTAAGCGAAGAAAGAGATGATATTGACTGAGGAGAGGAATTTCATTTTCTGGCTGCCAAGAAAAGGTGTTAACATATAATATGGAGAACCAATAAAATCCATAGTCTAATTCTTCCAAGATGTCTGGTTGAAATAATTTATGAAATTGCATCTGAGAGCCTTGACATTTAGCTCCTAATTTTAATAGAGAAGATATTTTGTTGGGCCCAATGCTGCTGGCATGTGTATCAACTTTGAAGATTCCTACCCAGGCATAGATGCTCCAAACCTGTGTCCCCAATCAAAATCTTCAAAGATTCAAAGATGTCTTTATTAATAATTCATGTATCTGTTCATTCACTTGTACATTCATCCATTTATCTAACATAGCCAGGAGGTAGTGGGTACTAAAACTACAGTGCCTTATAAGATGAGTCTGTCCTCAGTAGCTTCCCAGCCATGGAAGAGAGAGACAGAACATTCAGGAACCATCATGCCAGGTAGGAAGTGTTGAAACAGAGGCATGCAGAGTATGTGGAGAGGAAGGAACTCACTGACGGATGAGGTAGACTGTTCTTGAAGAATCATTTTGGAAGAAATAGGGAATAGAGGAAGGGTGTTCCTGGTAGAAGGAGCAGTATAGACAAAGGCAAGAAGGTAGCAGAAAGAAGATATCACATTTGGGAAAGCACGAATAGCTCAGTTGGAGTAAATGGCTCCAGTTGGGGGATGTGCAGTGGGGGACACCAAAGCATAAGCATCTTGACCCTCATGGATGAGTAATAGTAATAATATGAGTGGATAGTTGTTAAACCTTACTCAGTGCTAGGCAGTGTGCTGAGTGTATTTTGTATACTTTATGTTATTAAATATTCACATTCAATGTGAGAGATAAATAAGATTAATCATCACCATTTTACAGATCAAACTCCAAGAAAGTGTGTCACTTTCCCAGCATTCCATGGGTGTATGCAACAGAAGCACAATTCAGTTTGCACAGAGGCTGGGCTGATCTGATGAAAATACCAGGACATAGAAGTAGAAAATCTGGGTTATAGTCTTAGAGGGAAGGGCAAAGCCTGCCATGTGCTGGCTCCAGGGTTTGGGATAAACCCTGGGCCTCCATTTTCTCAATGTGCAATGGGGCCAGCTATAGCCACCCACCGCAGGTGGCTGATATGATGTGACAGATTCCCAACTGGTGGAGGGGACCACATAAGGACTGATACAAGGTCAAGATCTGGTGCTAGGCTGTCAACTCTTTTTGTGGCTGGTCTTAACTCTTTCTGTGGATACCCTGGCCCCAGGCCTGGGCATCTCATCCTACTAACCTTCCCAGAGTATCCAAAAGCACGTGAATCTTGGACATTCAAGTGGCTGGGTGTTTATTTGTTAAGATGTCTGTATCTTCACCCCCAAAGCTTTGTAGTCAGGAGCTAGCATTTCTGTGGAATTTAAGGAGGCCTGAGAGGGCAGGGTTAACTGATTGAGTATTGGGAAACAATTCTTTTGGTGTCCTGGAGTTAAGAGATTAAAGGGCAAAAACATCCCAAATGAACCTGAGTGATGATTTTTTGCCCATCTTTGAGAAATTGGCACAAACTTACATTTTGTTTCTGTGCCTTCTAAATTGGGTTTTGGGAAATGACTGATTACCAAGGTGAGGCCTGGAGACTAATGGAATTATTTGTAATAGATTACATGGAGCTTTCAACTTTCCTATGAAGATGCAATGTTGTCACATGACAACCTTCTAGGGCAGAGAACTCATGTTTTTAATCTCTCTGGATATTTATTTTCTGTTTTAAAATCATGGAGAGGTAAGGTCACATCCCTAGAGTGACTTAGTTTCTATCTGTGAAAAGTAGGGGAAAGCTATTAACAAAAACATGAAATTGAATCTTAACAAGCACAGACTCCCATTTGCCTGCAGTTCTTTAAAATCACTGTACTACCCAGTTACATACAAATGGAGGCATCTATGGGCATTTGGAAAAGCATCACACTTCCTCAACACCAAGGAAAGTATAACTCCCATCCCAGGGAGTTTGGTTTCCTTGTTGATGTTTATTGTGGAAGTTTGACCCTAGTGACAGTCATTTATTTTTTATTTTGTTATCGTCCCTTTCTCTCTCTGTTCTCTTTTCATGACTTCACTCACTTTGTATTTTGGAGTCCACCAATCAACCATAACAGTCAATATTTGAGTGCTTTTGATGTTTCAACCTCTTTGTTCTTTTAGTCAGGATAGAGTAGGCTTATGCTGCAGTGATAAATAACCCTAAAACCTCTGTGGCTTACTCCAAAAGTTTATTTCTCACTCACATAAAGTCTGCTATAGGTTGAGCAGTCCTCCAAGGCAGCTCTCTTCCATGCAGTAACTCAGGGATCCAGGGTATTCCAATCTAGTGGCTTTACGTATCATCCTGGAGCCTCAGTCACAGTGGCACAAGAAAAGAGAGACTAGAGATTAAGCACTGCACTTTAAAGTACCCCAACCAGGAAGTGACAACAGGTGCCACATTTCATTGGACAGAGTTAGTCACATGATGCTGCATAACTACGCAGAGATTGGAAAGTGTGGTCTCCCATGTACCTGGGAGCAACATGGAACAGGATTTGGCAAACACTGATGTTGCCTCTTCCATGAAAGAGTTGTCTAATTTAATCCTCCCAGACCTGTGACATAGAGTCTGGTCTGCCCACCTACTTTTATTTTAAGCAACTTTCCCAAAGACTTGTAGGTAAAGAATATCAAGACTGGGTCTGGAATCCGATTCTGTCCAACTCCAAATTTCAAGTTCCTAACTACTAGAGACTACTTCTTCCCCTAATGAGTTATCTCCTCTCCACTCTCTTTTCTATTGCTCCTTCTAAAAAGAATGATTCCTCTCAGCACACCCCCTGGCTCTGAATTTTTCCCCACTCTTCTGGGATAGTGAAATAGTGGTTTATTTCCCTCTCAATGTCCACCCCAATAACTTTGGTCAGCCAAGCTCCCTTAAGCCCCCCTGTGTTCTTCAATTTGTATCTGCAAAGCTTCAAGGGCTAAGAACACCAATGTATGTCAGGCTGGGCTGTAGAAACTGGGAGAAAATTATTTTCCTGATTGAAAAGCTGTGATATCAGGGTGATTTGTGTTTTTTGTTTATTTGTTTTGTTTTGTTGGGGTTTTGTTTTGTTTTGTTTTCCTATTTTCCAACCCAGGGCTACTCAGCAAATGTAGCAGGAAGAAGTGAGTTGGAAATTTTATAAACTTCCAATTATTTTTTTCTAGATAGGAAAATATAGTTTATTTAGAAAGTAAATTAGAGAGAAAGTGAAGAGAGAGGAGATATAGAGAAATTCACCTCTCCAAGGTAGGGGAGGGGGGCCAAAGGTAAGAAACATGATGGTGGTAGCTCAGAAAGTCACGTGGACACACCAGAGTTTAACAAAGCAATAGCACCGGGCTATAGCACCGAGTTACAAATGTCCTGCACCCACCTTGTCCCTGCATCCAATCGCTCGTTTCTAATGCCTCTTGGCCTGGGGTGTGGGGCTTCCAGGTTCCAAAATAGACTGCCCATTCTCTCTCCTCTGCTCTCTGATGGTCCCCCATACCACTGTGGGTTGCACCTGCATCCCCATATTTCAACCTGCACCAACTGCTGGTCTCTCTTCCCTGATAAGGATTATCTAATTGTGGGCTGAATTTGATTATGATAATTAACATCCTTAGAGTAAAATACAGTTGTTTGTTAAATTTTGCAAGTAAAAGCTATACAAAAGTGAAAGACTAACCAAAATCATAGTTTTAAAAAACAGATAAAACCAGAAGTCCACAAGGATTTGGAGAAATGGCTGTTTTATACACTACCATAGAACATAAATTGGTGCAACAATTTTGGAGAAAGTTTGGCATTACTTATGAAAGGTGTATGTACCCTTCTAACAATCTACTCAACAGAATCAGATGCCCCTATGATTCAAGAAACATTGACAACATGCTGAGCACAGCATCATTTGTGACAGTCAATACTACAAAAACTCGATGTGTCCATCAGCAATAGGGTGGCTAAATTACAGGGTATGACTATAGTGGAATACTATACAGAAATAAAATGAAAGAACCACAGTTATTCTTAACAACATGGGTGAATCTTACATATTAGGAGAAGAATTGGTCAGAGATCAAGGGGTACATATTGACTTATTCTCTTAACAAGAGTCTGAACCTGGAGAAGTCTAAACTAGGGCAAGAGAAGTCACAGTGGTTACCTTAAGATAAAAGGTGGCTACTGGGTCTTCTCTTTTCCATTTATTGGTATGACAGGTGGGAATGGGTACTCAGTTTTAGAGAAATCATTGAGCTGTACTTTCATGTTTCACAAGCTGTGTGTGTGATACTTCAGTTTTCAAATGTCTCACAAATTTCTATGATAAAATAGAATCTCTTTAAAAAATTAGGAGGAGAAAATTTTTTTAAATATCATCCATTCTTTCTGGTTGCTGCTTTCCAAGCTACTGGCCTCAAGGACCCTTAGTCTGACCATTCCAAGCAGCCTCTTGGAATTCATCCTTTCTTAGCCTGTCCTTTCCTAGCAGGTTCAAATTTTTAACAAAAGCATTTGATGAACTTTATATGGTCTTCATATGAACTTTATATAACTTTTTGTGAATCAATCTGATACCACGTCATAGAATGAAAATGTCTAGAACCAATGCATAATTTTTCAGGGAAGGTGGGGATTTTTTAGTCCATGAAAATGCTGATGGACTGTCATGAGGATGTCATTCAAGGTGGAAAGTATGAAAAGAGGAACAACTGAGAGACAATCAGAGGCCTTTGCAATTATGAAGGAAGCACTATTATATTTAAAGCCAAGATCCCAATTTTTGTATCTAGAAAGAAAATAAATTTGAATTAGATATCCTCGCTGACTTTCCACCACTATAGAACTCTGTGAATAATTCACTGGAATTATTCAGGCAGCTACAATTTATGTCTGTGTTGCACTTCTGGAGAAAAATTTCAGGAAGAAACCTGAGTTGCCTTACTATCCAGCTGTAAAAAGCCCTCTCTGTCCACCTCTCACCAACCACTCTGATGTCTGCTCCTGCACCTTGGTGGAGAGGACCCTGGTGAAGAGGGTGCTGGTGATGTGAAGGTGGTCAGGTAGTTTATAAGGAAGTAAATGATGGACAGAATCAGAACTCAGAGTTCAGGGTTTACTGGGGTACTCTCGGACTGGATCAAGGGTGGCCACTTCATTTTATTATTTCACAATATAAAATGCAGTTTCTCCAAAGATGAAAGTGTCACCTATAGCACTGACTAAATTATGAGCTATCAATACACTATCACGTGGAGTTTGCTGCATATTTCTTCATTACCTGAGAATAAACTAGTCTAGAACCTAACTTAAAAATGCAACTCAGAGAACAACTACTGAAGGCTACCTCTGAAAGAAAGAAAAGAGTACAGGGTCATCTTTCTAGAGGGAGGAACTCTTGGATTCCAGAAAAATTAGGAAACTGAGAAAGAAGAAGCCTAATCATAGTATCTGTGATGGGGATAAAGAGTGGAGGCAGGAATGGGGATAAAGAGTGGAGGCAGGAATGTGCTCTTCACCTCTCTTTTCCCAGGTCACTAAAGCTTCATCAGTGATCACACAGTAGATAAACATTTTGTCATCCACCCTTACAAAGCCCTTTAAATCAGGAGTAAACCCTAATGACGGTTAAATGAATGTGCTTCTTCAAGGCCTAATGGTTCAGAGGGTGATCATTAATTTCTCCTACACTCCTGGGAATACACTAGAAGATTTTTCTCTCCAGTTTCAAGTGCTTGTGAGGGAGTTGTATACTGCAGATTCTTTCAACCACAGGTAACACATGATAGCCAGACCCCAAATCTTGGGTGCACAATTCCCAAGAAAACCCAACTAATCCAAATGAAAGGCTGTGAAGTTTCAGAGAGGCAGAAAAAAAGCAAGTATGCTAGAAAAGATCACCTTTAAATAACACAGCACCCTCATAGCCCAAAGTGACAGTCCTTCTTACCGTTATGCCATATCTCTGAAAAGAACATACCAAACTTTATACATATGTTCCTTCTCTTTTTGACTTAAAAGTCTCTCCTTTAGCTTCCCAAGCAGCAGGTATACCCCGAAGACTTCTCAGAACCCTCTCCCATTGGATCCTGTCTGGAAAATTGTTACCTGCCTGGAGAATTTTCCCCATCAGTTATATTCTTAATATTCCAGTCTTTAGAAACACAAACATCAGAGAATGGCTCACACATGTCCCTTCTACCAGACAAAGCCACGGTATCTCACACAAAATCCCAAGACACATCTACACTCTGGCTACAATTCTATCTATACTTGCAAAATTATTTTCTCTCATGAGACCCCCAATGTTCCTTCCCAACAGACACCAAGAGTCAGGTTCTATACATTAAAGCCAGCAACTTTGTTCCTCAGCAAAGTGAGTTATTCCAGGTTCCATCTCCTGCACTGTACGACATCTGCAATTATGTAAAAGAAAACAGTATCAGTAGTAGACTATGCCACGCAATGCACAGAGGTCTATTATTTCTTGCTGACTTTAGAAAACCATGGGTTGAGTCAAAAGTAAAAGTCCCACAGAACTAGAAGGGAGGACACTGATGTGAGTGCTGATGATCCTTAGTCCAGATGTACCAGAAGGTTGTCAAGATGATGGAAAACATGCTATGAACCAAGGGCTGCACTGAATTCTTATGTATCATTCCCCTTCCATTTTTAACCAGGAAGGAGTTGAGCATTGTGAAACTTATGGAGATAATAAAACAAAACATACGAAAATATATCACCAATTCTTACATGCTGGCCAATTTCTGAGAAAAATCACTTCAGAATGGATCAAGGTAAGTCATATTGTCCTATGTGGTCCCTCACACTTCTTAGATCTGTGAACTGACCTAAAATATCTGGGTGTCTTTGTGCTTTTCACAATAGTGCCCATGCCAGTCTGTGGGGAAACTGACATTACTATGGTGGTAGTGACCACTGATGTCACTTTGTAAAAATGGGCAGTGTCTGGGAAATCTTAGGCTTAGTCCTTTTAAGATTTATGCAAGTATGCTGAACTCCCTTCGTGGTGACTACTATCCCAAGATGAAGGATAAGTGCTTGTCAGTAGCTGAGAGCACGAGCATTGCACAACACACGTCGAGCCATGCTTTGACCTCTTCATTTGGGAACTTGAGAGCTTGGGGCACTCACTTTGGCACCTCAGAGTGCCCCACTGAGCAGTAGGGATAAATAATCAACCAAACCCAAACTGTGGCTCTGCTGAGGGTTGAAGGAGGTAACGTATATGAAGTGGGCCGTGGTGATGATTCAATTTATTAGCAGTTGACACTGGCAATTGTGCTGTATAAATGGGAAATCTTTGCTGAGATAATAAGCAGCCTCATAGGTACAGAAACACACACATTGACATCACATGATGCAGAATCACACAGGATTCCCCCAATCCTCAAGCCCATAAGACAGTGCCACCCTAGGAAGCACAAATGCTTTCATGAAATGCAGAGACTGAGCCATAATTTTTTTCCTAGAAATTCATTCTCTTTTTCAAAACGACTTTCAATTGCTTATTCCCAACAGAAACCTATAATCAGGGTGGCTCTTCAAATTGAAGCCAGCAAGGATTCCACACCTTCCTAGTATTCCAGTTTTTCTTTCTCAACAGGTAATTATAGAATACTTACTGGAGGACGGTCGAAACACAGAAATACAGAAACAAAACATTATGATGATTACATTGTGTTGTGTATTGTTCGCACATGGATTTGTTTTTCTCAGTGAAGAGTGAAAACTAAATGAAGAACTGTGAACAACTCAAAGGCATCCAAACATAGGTAGCATACAGTACTGGAAAAGACAAGAGCCTTTCCTGGAGGATGTATCACTCAGGTCCACTTAGGTACAAAATGCATATTCCAAGAAGACATTGCTACCAAGGAAAAGGGCCCAGGTAAAGTTGATAACTTCACGGTGCCACATGTGAATGTTCTTTTGTATCAGGTATCAGTTACAGAGAGTTGTTTCTTCCACTGTTTCAGAAGAGAGTATTTCATATTCATAATGTACACTGAGGTGTTTTCCTATGTGAAGCCAATTGTAAAAGAGAAACAAAGACAGCAACATATGTATTTCAGGTAAAGAAAGGGCAAGCTTAACCTCACTTCAAGTGGTGTCCACTCATATGCAAGCTCTAGATCCAGGGAGTCCTTCTGAGAGTCTACAAGAACACAGAGAATCGGTCAGTCATTGAGGCCTCCACAGTGGTGGAGGCAGCAGCCACCTTAGGTCCCAATTTGCAGGCTGTGCAGAACTGGGCAGGGCAATGCAGGACCCTGCCTGGTCTCAGGGTTCCAGCTGATCTTCAGTCCCTAGCGGCCAGGGGCCAAGCCAGGAGAGACAGAGCGCGAGACAGTTGGGTTGGCCTGGCGTGGGATGTCCCTGGACAGGTCACTGGTGCAGAAAGGGAGGGATCCCAGAGCTCTTCAGGCTGGGAGCCAAGGGCCATCCTGTGCGGGAGGGAGGGGTAGCAGCAGAGGCAGTGGCAGTGAGTGGACCCTGCCTGGCTGACCGAAGAGCAGCCCATGAGCAGCCCATCAGTGGTGGGAGCAGCAGCCCCTGTGGGAAAGGAGAGCCTCCTGTGGACACTCATCTTCGTGGACACTCCCACAGTCCAAACTTTCCTGTCACCATCTTGCCAGAAGGCCCCCTGAAAACACATTCTAACTAATTTTAAAAGACTAGAAAGCCTGCATAGAATGCCCTCAGACCACTGTGTTTTGAAACGATAAACCCAACAATAGTAAGATGGCCAGAAAAATCCCAAATATTTATAACTTAAGCAACACAGAACCTTCTTGGGTGGCATTCATAGGGTACACTCTGGTCTTTCCTCCTGAAAATCATCTTCCTCTCATGGGGAGACTCCCATAGTTCCTTCCTTCCTAACAGAGACCCAGAATCTGGTTCTATACGCTAAAGTCAGCAACTTTGTTCCTCAGCAAGTGAGTTAATTCAGGATACGTACCATCAACCCCTGCACCGGTTGACATCTGTAATTAGGTAAAAGAAAGCAGTGTAAGTAAATTATACTGTGCAATGCACTGAGGTCTACTATTTCTTGATGACTAGAAAACTACTGGTTGAGTCAAAAGTCAAAGTCCCCAAAAACTAGAAGGGAGGAAACAAAGAAAGCAACATTTGTGTTTCAGGCACAGAAAGGCAGGCTTCACCTCACCTCAAGTAGTGTCCATTCATATTCTGAGTACAGGTAATCCTTTGGAGAGCCTAGAAGAACACAGAGTATAGGTCAGTCATTGAGGCTGTTATTGATGAAAGATACAGAAAGCTCTGCTTAATATAGACATTAGCATAGTGTAAGAGCACCGAATCCTAGCCACTAGACCACCAGGGAAGCGTGGACAGTGTGTATTGATGGGTTTTGTGGGAAAAGATAGCTTGAGACACAAGGGAAAGGGAGAGCTGGTGGCCATCATTGAAGACCGGATGCAACGTATTCCAAGACTGACCTCATTCTCAGGCATAGATCAAGCATGAACACCTTCCAAAAGTGGAAATGATACCAGGCATCCTCTCAGACCACAGTGGACTAAAAATAAATACAATCACCAACAGGAACCCTCCTAAATACACAAATACATGGACATTAAGCAACATGCTGGTGAATGACTTTGGGGTTAACACAAAAGTCAAGGCAGAAATAAAAATACTCCTGGAAAAATATGAAAACAAAGATACAACATATTGAAATCTCTAGAATATCATGAAAGCACTGCTGACAAAGAAAAATGTAACATTACACACACATATCAAGAAAATAGAGGAATCTCAAGTAAACAGCCAACATCACTAAGAAGGGTGGAAAGGCAAGAACAATTGATTTCTACATTTAGTGGAAAAATTGAAATTACTGAAATGAAGGCACAATTGAATAAAACAGAATCCAAAAAATTACAAAAACTTACTGGTTCCTTGAAGGGATAAATAAGGTTGACAGACCCCATGGCCAGGCAGACCAAATATCAATCAATCAGCGAATAAAAAAGAAAAGAAAAGAAAATGGTGATGTTATAAGTGACTCTGAAAAAATTCTAAAGTTTTTCAGAGATAATTACCATCATCTTATGCAAACACACGAGAAAATCTAGGCGACATGGAGGAATTCCTGGCATCGCATAACCACCCGAGGTTGAAACAGGAAGAAATTGAACCTCTACACAGACCAATAGAAACCCAACAAATCAACTCAGTTCTAAAAAACCTGCCCACCAACAAAAGTCCTGAGCTGAATGGTTTCTCAGCTGATTTCAATAAGTCATAAAAGGAAGAGCTGATACCAATCCCATTGAAAGTATTCCAGGCAATCAAGAAGGAAAGACTTTTATGAAGCTACTGTCATCCTGATACCCAGGCAATTAATTCATGACTGAGTTCTCAGCAGCAAATGCAGCAAAAAACTGAAATTGGCAAGTGGGACCTTATCAAGCTAAAAAATATTTGCACAGCAAACGTGACCATCCAGAGAATAAACAGACAACTCACAGAATGGGACACAATATTTGCAAGTTGTGTATTCAACAAAGCCCTAACCACCAGGATGTATAAGAAAACTCAAAAAAATTGACAGGGGGAAAAAAAGCATTAAAACGTGGGCAAATGACATGTACAGACACTTCTCAAAAGAAGACATAAAGCAGGCAGCAAACATGAAAAAAGTGCTTAGCACCAATTATCCTCAGAAGAAATGCAAATCAAGACTGCAATGAGGTACTATCTCACATTGCTCAGGATGGCTGTCATTAAAAAGTAACAACAACATCAATAGGTGTTGGTGAAGCTACAGAGAAACAAGGACACTCCTATACTCTTGGTGTAAATGCAAGTTAACGCCTGTGGAAAGCATTTTGGAGATTTCTCAACCTAGCAATCCCACTCCTGAGAATATGCCCAAAGGAACATAAATCACTCTACCAAAAGCAACACCTGCTCCTGTATGTCTATTACAGGACTATTCAGTGTAGCAAAATCATAGAACCAAACCAGTTGCCCACTGTAGGTGGACTGAAGAAAGTGTGGTGCACATACACGATGGAATACTACACATCCATAAAAAAGAATAAAAATCATGTCCTTTGCAGCAACGTGGATGCAGCTGGAGACCATCGTTCTAAGTGAATTATCACAGAAACCAAAACTAAATGCCGCGAGTTCTCGCTCGTAAAAGGTCCTAAACACTGGGCACCATGGGTTCAAAAATGGAGGCAAGACACTTGGAGCTAAATTAGAGAGGGAAGGAAATAAGGGAAACAAAACCACTCACAGGATACCATGGTAATCACTGTGGGTGGGGAGGGCTTTTCAGAAGTCCAAATCTTGCCTTCACGCAATGTAACTATGTAACAAATGCTCACATGTAGACCATGATTCTAAAAATATGTACATCACACATTCTAATTTTAAAAGACTAGAAAGCCTGCAAAGAATGTCCTCAGACCACTGTGGTGTGAAACTATACACTCACATAGTAAGAGATAGCCAGAAAATCTCCAAGTATTTGTAAGTTAAACAACACAATACTTTCTTGGGTGGCATTCATAGAGTACACTCTGGCCACAGTTCTATCCTTGTGAAAATCATTTTCCTCTCATGGGGAGACCAGAGTTCCTTCCTCCCCAACAGAGACACAGAATCTGGTTCTATATGCTAAAGTCAACAACTTTGTTCCTCAGCAAGTGAGTTAATTCAGGATATGTACTGTCAACCCCTGTACCAGTTGACATCTGCAATTAGGTAAAAGAAAACAATGTAAGTAAATTATACTGTGCAATGCACTGAAGTCTACAATTTCTTGATGACTAGAAAACTATTGGTTGAGTCAAAAGTCAAAGTCCCCCAAAACTAGAAGGGAGGACACTGGGGGAAAAGACAAACTATTTCTGCAGAATTTGCCTTTAAAGTTGGTTTGGATTGAAAATCACACAATTCCTAATTCATGGAAAAATTTAGATGCTGAAGGAAAGGCATAGTGTGTCAAGTAGGAGTTAGTAAGAGAGGGCCACTCAGCAGCATCCCACTGAGAGAAGCATACATGGAAAAATAATGTACATAAGTATATTGTTATATCTAAATTTCACTGAAAAGAAAGTAACCAGGAAAGCAACATTTCTCCTCAAGACAAAGAAAGGTGGTCTTACTTCTTGTTTTGCAGATTCGTCTGCTTCCTCCTCAGAGGAATCTAGGACAATACAGAGAATGGTCAGTACCCTGGCACTTGGTGATTAGAAAACAGTAAGGATGCTTTACTTGATATGGTATGTGCAGGTGGTTGACTAAAAAAACATGGACTTAACCAATCCTAGGGCATCCTCCTGAGTAGATGATGGATGGGGAAGGAGAGGAGCAAACTATAAATAAGGCAGACAGTTGTTTACCTAGTGGCTCAAGTCCACCTAACGTACCAAAAAGTAGTCAGTCTGCAAAAGGTCTTCAACTATACACTATGATTCAACAACAGAGTTCCCTCATGCCGTCTGCCTGGCTTAAGGTCCAGCTAAATAGGCCTCTTCACAACTTTCAAGAACATGCTGCTACTGCACTTATCTATTTTATGAGATTTACACTTGTTTCAAGCAATATTTCATTTCCACTGGGTTAGTGGCTGTACAGGACACACTAGCCAGTCAGCAGTTAGATGGTTCATCACGGGGAAGGCTGGGAGCGATTGCTGATGGTCCTTAGTCTGAATGTACCAGCAAGTTGCCAAGGGGAAGGAATCCAGGCAAGGACCCAAGTGCTGCACTGGGTTATTATGTGTCATTCTCCTTGCCATTTTAAGCTAGCAGGATTTGAGTACTCTGGGGCTTATGAAGATAATATTACAAAATATACTACACCAATTCTTACATTCTGGCCAGTTGCTGAGCAAAATCACCCCAGAATGGATTGAGGTCAGTCAGGTAGCCCTATGTGGTCCCTCACACTTCTTAGATCTGTGAACTGACATGAAATATCTGGGTTTCTTTGTGTTTTTCACAATAATGCCCATGCTGGTTGTGGGAAAACTGACCTATTGCTGTGCTGGCAGTGCCCACTGATGCCATTTTATAATAATGGGCAGTTATTTGTAAATATTTGTAAATTAAGCAATACAGTACTTTCTTCGGTGGCATTAATAGGGTACACTCTGGCCACAGTACTAGCCTTGCAAAATCATTTTCTCTCATGAGATCACAATATTCCTTCCCAACAGAGGCCCAGAATCAGGTTCCATATGCTAAAGCCAGCAACTTTGTTTCTCAGCAAGTGGCTTATTTCAGGATATGTACCTCCAATACCTCCACTGGATGATATCTGCAATTATGTAAAAGAAAACAGTGTAAGGAGTAGATTATGCTGTGCAATGTACAGAGGCCTACTATTTCTTGATGACTAAAAAACCATTGGTTAAGTCAAAAGTAAAAGTCCCATAAAACTAGAAGAAAGGACACTTATGGGAGAGACAAATTATTTCTACAGAATTTCCCTTTAAAGTTGCTTTAGATTGACTTTTGTGTGATTCTTAATTCATGGAGAAAAGTAAATGCTGAAGGAAATGCCTGTACATTATTGTTTATATGGTTGATGTCATTTAAAACTGTCCTAGTGTGTCGGGTATAATTTAGTAAGAGAGGGCTACTCAATACCACCCCACTAAGAGAAGTATATATATCATGCATAATGCTCATGGTTGAATTTTTCATCTAAATTTGACTGAAAAGGAAAAATACCAGGAAAGCAACATTTCTCAAGACAAAGAAAGGTGGTCTTACATTGTGATAATCCACTCCCGATTATGAAGAGTCTGCCTTTTCCCAGGAGGAAGCTAGGACAATACAGAGAAATTGTCAGTACCTAGTCCTCAGTAATTCTGAATCAACTAGGACACTATGCTTGATACAGTATATGGAGGCGGTTGATTAAAAAGCATGCACTTAACCAAACCAAGGGCATCCTCCTGAGTAGATGATGGATGGAAAAGGAGAGGAGCAGGATATAAACAAGGCAGAGAGTCCTTCACTTACTACCTAAAGTCCACCTAATAGTTTGCACCAAATAGTTTGCAAATGGTCTTGAACTATATGCTGTGATTTAGCAATAGAGTTCCCTCATTCCTTCTGCCTGGCTTAAAGTTCAGCTAAATTTGCTCCTTTCAAGATCGTGCTGCTACTGTATTTGTCTGTTTTGTGAGATTTATATTTGTTTTAAGCAATATTTTATTTCCACTGGGCTGGTAACTACACAGGATACACTAGCCAGTTGACAATTAGATTGTTCATCATGGGGAGAGACTGGGAATGAGTGTTCATGGTCCTTAGTCCAGACGTTTCAGCAAGTTGCCAAAGAAGGTGGAAACCAGGCAATGAACCAGCTGCTGCACTGGGTTCTTATTTGTCATTCTCCTTGCCATTATAGGCTGGCAGGATTTGAGCACTGTGGAGCTTCTGGAGATAACATTAGAAAATATTCTAAACTACATCACCGATTCCCACATTCTGTGGCCAGCTGCTGAGCAAATTCACCTCAGAATTGATCAAAGTCAGCCACATTGTCCTCTGAGTTCCCCCACACTTCTTAGAACCTGTGAACTGACTTGAAACATCTGGGTGTCTCTGTGTTTTCACAATAATGACCATGCCAGTCTGTGGGAATGCTGTCCTATTACTAAGCTGGTAGTGACCCCTGTTGCCACTTTACTATAATGGGCAGTGTCTGGGCTATCTTAGGCCTAGTCCATTAAAACTTTTGCACAAATGCTGAACTCCCTTCATGGTGACTATTTCCCCAAGATGTAGTATAAGTGCATGTCAGTAGTTGAGCGTATCAGCATTGCACCACACACCTGGGGTCACGTCTTGATCTTTTCATTCATGAACATGAGAGCTTGGGTCACTCATCTTGGCACTTCAGATTCTCCCACTGAGCAGTGGGGGTAATCAGCCAAGCCCTAACTGTGGCTCTGGTGAGGGTTGTAGATGGTAATGTATATAAAGTGTGTGACATGAAGATTTTATTTTTTAGAAGTTGACTCTGGCAATTGTGCAGTATAAATGGGAAATCTTTTCTGAGAAAATGTGCAGCCATATGTACAGAAACACACTCATTGACATCGCATGACACAGAATCAGAGACGGTACCTCTAATCCTCAAGCCCACCACTAGGTAGTGCAACTGCTAGGGAGTGCAACAGCTTTCAAGAAATGTGGTCATAATTTTTTTCCTAACAATTAGTTCTTTTTTAACCACTTTCATCAGAAACAGAGAATCAGGGTGGATTTTCAAATTGAAGCCAGCAAGGATGCCACACCTTTCTTAGCACTTCAGTTTTTCTTCCTCAACTGGTAATTCTAGAATACTTACTCATGGTTGCTTTTAATATCTGAAATACAGAAAGAAAACATTATGATTACATTGTGTTGGGGATTGTTTGCACTTGAATTTTTCTCTCTCAGTAAATATAGAAAACTAAATGAAGATCTGTAAACACCTAGCCATCCAAACCAAGTTAGGGTACAGCTTTGGAAAAGACATGAGCCCTTCCTGGATGATGTATCTCTCAGGTCCATGGAGTTACAAAATGCTTATTCCAAGAAGACATTGCTTCCGAGGAAAAGGGCCCTAGGTTACAGTTTGTAACCTCATGCTGCCACATGTGAATGTTCTTTTGTATCAGATATCAGTTCCCAAGGGTCACTTCTTTCACTCTTTGAGAAGAGTATTTCTTATTTATAATGTACATTGAGGTGATTTCATATGTGAGGTCAATTGTAAAAGAGAAACAAAGTAAGCAACATTTACACTTCAGGCAAAGAAAGGCAAATTTAACCTCACCTCCACAGATGTTTCTCCAGGAATGACTTGCATCTGCTTTGGAAACACTAGAAGAACACAGAGTAACTGGTCAGTCATTGATGCTGTTGTTTATGATATACACAGGAAGCTCTGCTTAATGTAGACAGTAGGATAGTGTGTATGGATGTGTTTTGCGAAAAAATACAGCTTGAGCACTAGGAGGAGAGAGAACAGGTGGCCATCCTTGGAACCAGAAGGCCCCACCCCTGCCAGGCACCAGGCTAATGTCAGAATTGCAGTCCTGCCTTATACGTTAGATGTGACATGGTCTGGAACAGTTCCCCTCCCTGCAGCCACATGGGACACTAGTCCTACATGGGAGATGCCTGGATACATCAAAGTAGCATACTGCCAAAGCCCATGTGGAGCTGGGAACCCATCCAACCCATGAATGCCTATGGCCAATCAATTTCTGAGAGCTGTGACTCATGGGCAGGGCTTGGTGGCCAGCCCCCAGACCGTGAATAATCACCTACTAGCTTCACTCACTCCAAGTGCAGATCCCTCCATGGTGTGCACAGTTTGGGGGCAAGCTATGGCAGATTCTGCTGCTTTTGAGTTCAGAATGCAAACTGGCCTTTAGCCAGGGAGGGTGCGAGGAGCATCTGGTAGCCCCACCTTTCCCACAGGAACAATTCTGGGCAACGAATGGTGCTTCCATTCAGGCAGCACTACCACAGTGACCAGGGCTCTTCCCCTTCCCAATTCCCACAGAGGGCTCACAGCTGGGGATCAGAACTCAGTCCAGCTGGCAAACAACTTTGCAGCAGAAAGTCACTTTGAGTTCTGAGCACTGCCTATCAGGAGAGGCAGAACTGGAGGCAGTGGGGTGAAGGACCCTGCAGTCCTGGTGGTCCTCCTCTCCCCATGGGAACTCTTTTGGGCAGTAGAAAAGACCCTAGGGCAGGTAGAACCAGAAGAACAGCAGGACCCAAGTGGTCAGGCCCCCTAACAGACTACAACCCCAAGGGGAAGGAGAAGTTCAACACATCAGGGGAGCACCCTGTGGGATAAAGATTTAAAATAAAAACAAAACACAAAAGATCAACACATCAGTAGCAATTGCATCCTACTAAAAGACAACAAAACAAAACAAATCAAAAAAATAGAATAAGAGAAGAGTAATCCTCCCAGATGAGGAAGAAGCAGCAAAAACCAAAAACACCAGCAGTTACCAACCTTAAAGAGTCATCACCTGGGAGACCTCCTGAAGATGGCGACAGCATAGGTGGATCCGTGAGACTCTCCCAACGTAGGTTCCCAAAAACACTCTTACTTTTCTCCCTGCAGCCCCCTGCCTATCGCCAGCCACACTGGTACAAGGCCAGGAGACTTTTGGTCCCACGCAGGGCCAGATATTGTGACCCGGCTGCCGCTGCTCCATTATATATGTGATTCCCGCTGACTGGGGAATCCTGAATCCTGGATCTCCACTCCCTCCCTGGCTACATCGTCATGCCCAGCACCCAGCTCCAAGCTGCTGGTCACCCAGGGAGGCTCTGGGTGCCCGCCCCTCAGAAATACAGGTCCCATTTCTGGCCAAAGTGCCCTGTGAGGGACCCAGGGCCACCACCTGCCCTTTGGAGCTTTGGAGATCTGGAGCCCTGGACCCACCCTGGCTGAGGCACTCAGCATGCCACCTCAAGCCTGTGTAAGGGAGCAGAACCCCAAGCTTGCATAAGGTGCTTATCGGAGGCTCCCAGCACCAGAGAAGGGAACGCCTGACCCTCTCCTCCACCCCAGCCTGCTGGTGGCAGCCTGGATCCAGCACCCAGCTGTGTAGCTGGTCCCACCTAGAGACTCACACGAGCATCTCTAAAAGTGAAAGTAAAACTACCACCTCTGCCATTTTTGAGGCAGACTTGCAACACCCCGCCCACCTATCTGATAGCCTCCACCTCAGTTCCCATGGTGACATCATTAAACAGGAGACAAAGCCCCTCCCCTACACTGAACAGACTGAGACAACTAAGAGTTACAGACCTCCAAGTCAACAGGCTAGCTGCCTGTAACAAAAACAGAGGGGAGAGGTGGGAGATCAGAGCTCAAGGGACTTTAACCACTACAGGACAAAAGAAAAATCTACATAAATGAAGAAAAACCAAAAGAAGAATATGGGTCTCTCCCAGACTCATGGGAGGGCAGACACTGAGAAAACTGACTTCGGAATGCAAACCTAGACATCAAGACATTAATGGAGAGATTAAAAAGAATTGAGGAGACTCAAGAAGAAACTAG
>NW_006989336.1:67276-81397 GCF_000164805.1 Carlito syrichta
ATCCTAAAGGCAGCAAGAGAAAAAGGCCAGATCACCTACAGGGAAAAACCAATTAGAATAGCAGCAGATTTATCTACAGAAACCCTGCAGGCTAGGAGAGCTTGGAGCCCTATCTTCAAAGTCCTAAAAGATAAACAATTTCTACCAAGAATAACCTACCCAGCCAGATTAAGCTTCATTAGCAAGGGAGAATTAAAAACTTTCCCAGATATCCAATCCCTAAGAACTTACGCTGCCAACAAACCATCTCTACATGAAACACTTAAGAAAGTACTAAACACAGAAGAAAAGGGGAAAAAAAGAGCAGCGTTCTTCACAAGAGTACAGGAAAAAGAATAAAATACACATGAACCAACACCCCCCCCAAAAAAACAAAGACAATAAACCAAGTGGAAGAACAACTCTATAAGAACTCTATGATAGGGGCGAATTCTCACATTTCAATTATTAGCCTGAATGTGAATGGACTAAATTCACCACTGAAAAGACATAGAATAGCAAAATGGATAAAATATCAACAGGCAACAATATACTGCCTTCAAGAGACCCATCTCACTAGAAAGGACATGCACAGACTCAAAGTAAGAGGATGGGAAACATTTTCAGGTAAATGGAACACAAAAGAAAGGAGGAGTTGTGATCCTAATTTCAGACAAAATACCATTTAAGCTATCAAAAATTTAAAAAGATACAAAGGGCCACTACATAATGATAAAAGGTTCACTCCATCAACAAGAAATATCTATCCTAAACATATATGCACCTAACATAGGTGCACCAACTTTTATAAAGCAACTCCTAGGAAAACTAAAGAAAGATATTGACTCTAACACCATCATAACTGGGGACTTTAATACCCCACTCACAACCCTCGACAGATCATCAGGACAAAAAATCAGCAATGAGATCTGGAACCTCAATGTGTCTCTGGACTAAATGCAATTAATTGATACCTACAGAACACTCCATTCAAGACCAGAGAATACACATTCTACTCATCACCACATGGGACATATTCCAAGATCGACCACATTCTCGGTCATAAATCAAGCATAAGCAAATTTAAAAAGACTGAAATTCTACCATGCACCTTCTCGGACCACAGTGGAATAAAAATAAACATTAACACCAACAAGGTCCCCCCAAAACCCACAAAGACATGGTCACTAAACAGCATGATACTAACCAACTCCTGGATCAATGATGAAATCAAAACAGAGATCAAAAGACACCAGGAAACAAATGAAAATGAAGAAACATCTTGCCAAAATCTCTGGGACGCCTTAAAAGCGGTAGTAAGAGGGGAATTTATATCCCTACAAACACACATGAAGAAAATAGAAGGAGCACAAATTAATAGCCTAACAAACCACCTATGAAAGCTGAAAAAACAAGACCACAAAAACCCTAATTTCAGCAGAAGAATCCAGATCACCAAAATAAAAGCCCAAATCCAGGACATAGAAGACAAAAAGATAATACAAAAAAATCAATGAAACAAAAAGCTGGTTCTTTGAAAGGCTAAACAAGATCAATGGTCCCCTAGCTAGACTGACCAAGAAAAAGAAAGAAAAAACCCAAATAAGCACAATCAGAAACACAAAAGATGAAGTCACATCTGACCCTGAAGAAATACAAAAGATCATCAGAGACTACTATGTACACTTGTATGGAAACAAACTTGAAAACCTCAAGGAAATGGAGGACTTTCTGTCAACACACAACCTACCTAGGTTGAAACAAGAAGAAATTGAGACCCTAAATAGACAAATAACAATCAAGTAAATTGACTATGTAATAAGAAAACTACCAACCAAAAAAAGCCCTGGACCAGATGGCTTTCCAGCAGAACTCTACAAGACATTTAAGGAGGAACTGATTCCAATCCTACTGAAGCTATTTCAGGTGATTGAGAAAGATGGAACCCTCCCCAAATCATTTTATGAAGCTAACATCACATTGATACCCAAGCCAGGTAAAGATCCAAAAAAAAAAAGAGAACTACAGGTCAATATCTTTGATAAACATAGATGCTAAAATTCTCAACAAGATCCTAGCAAACCGAATTCAACAACACATTTCAAAAATCATCCATTATGGCCAAGTAGGCTTCATCCCTGGGAAGCAAGTCTCGTTCAACATTCATAAAACAATAAATGTAATTAAATACATCAACAGATGTCAAAACAAAAACCACATGATTATATCATTAGATGCAGAAAAAGCTTTTGATAAAATTCAGCACCCCTTCTTGATAAAAACCCTCAAACATCTAGGCATACAGGGAACAAACCTCAAAATAGTAAAAGCCATCTATGAGAAACCCACAGCCAGCATACTCCTAAACAGACAAAAATTGGAACCATTTCCCCTGAAAACTGGAACAAGACAAGGATGCCCACCCTCACCCCTCCTGTTCAATATAGTATTGGAAGTCCTGGCTAGAGCAATCAGAGAAAAGAAGGCAATCAGGGGTATCCAAATAGGAAAGAAGAAGTCAAATTATCTCTCTTTGCAGATAACATGATCGTGTACCTTGAAGACCCAAGAGAATCTGACAAAAACCTCCTTACACTGATAAAGGCCTTCGGAAAAGTCTCAGGATATAAAATAAATGTGCAAAGACAGTTGCATTTCTTTACACCAATAATAAACAAACAGAAACTCAAATAAGAAGCACAATTCCATTCACAATAGCCACAGAAAAAAATGAAATACCTTGGCATCTTCCTAACAGAGACGTGAAAGACCTTTTCAATGAAAACTACAAAACTCTGCTCAAAGAAATCAAAGATGACACAAACAAGTGGAAAAATATCCCATGCTCATGGATTGGAAGAATCAACATTGTGAAGATGTCCATCTTACCTAAGGCAATCTACAGATTCAATGCAATACCTATCAAATTACCAGAAACATTCTTCTCAGGCCTACAAAAAACAACACAGGAATTCATATGGAAACACAAACGACCAAGAATAGCCAGAACAATCCTCATCAAAAAAAAAAAAAAAAAAGCAGGTGGTATCACATTACCAGACTTCAAACTTTACTATAAAGCTACAATCATCAAAACAGCTTGGTATTGGTATAGGAACAGGCATATAGATCAGTGGAATAGAATTGAGATTCCAGAAGCAAAACCTCAATTTCTCAACCAACTCACCTTCGACAAACCCTCCACCACCTATCACTGGGGAGAGGAGAACCTATTCAGTAAATGGTGCTGGGAAAACTGACTGACCACATGCAGAAGATTGAAACAGGACCCCTATCTATCCCTATGCACAAAGGTTAACTCCAAATGGATCAGAGACCTAAATGTAAAACCTCAGACCATAAGAACCTTAGAAAATGAAGGACATACCCTCATGGAAATTGGAACGGGCATCCAATCCCTGAACAAAACTCGAAACCCACAGGCCATAAGGGATAAGATAGACAAGTGAGATCTCATTAAACTGACAAGATTCTGCAAAGCCAAAGAAACCATCAAGAGAGTAGGGAGACAGCCTACAGACTGGGAAAAAGTATTTGCTAACTCCAGGTCTGACAAAGGCTTAACATCTTGGATCTACAATGAACTCAAACGTGCTGAAAAGAAAAAAACAAACAACTCCATTATAAAATGGGCAAAAGATATGAACAGTCACTTCACAAAGGAAGACATTCGAGCAGCCAACAAACACATGAAGAAATGCTCAACCTCACTAATCATCAGAGAGATGCAAATCAAAACCACACTGAGATACCACCTAACTCCAGTCAGAATGGCAATTATCAATAACTCAAAAAATAATAGCTGTTGGAGATGGTGTGGCAAAAAGGGAACACTCCTACACTGTTGGTGGGAGTGTAAACTAGTGCAACCTCTGTGGAAAGCAGTGTGGTAATTCCTAAAAGCTCTAAACATCAACCTCCCATATGACCCTGCAATCCCCCTACTGGGAATATACCCTGAATAACTCAAATCACTCTATAAAAAAGATACCTGCACACAAATGTTTATCGCAGCATTGTTCACAATAGCAGGAACCTGGAACCAACCACACTGTCCATCAAAAGAGGACTGGATTGAAAAAATGTGGTACATATACACGATGGAATATATGCAGCCATAAAAAAGAACAAAATTATGAATTTCGCAGCAACCTGGATGGAGCTAGAGTCTATAATACTGAGTGACCTCTCACAGAAACAAAGATCTGAGTATCACATATTCTCACTCATATAGTCGACCTTGATCATCCAATGCACTACCATAAGAAATGACTGACAGTGGTGGGAAACCATGGGAGGGATGGGACTAACGGTAGTAAACTGTCTGGGGACGGGAAGACACCTGTTATCAACAAGGGGGCTTAAATGAAGCATATTTGTATACCTAACCCTTAACTGTACCCCACAATATCAAAATCAAAAATATTGATTAAAAAAAAAGAGGTATCACCCATGGCTGGTCATGGTAGCTCAGCCTGTAATTCCAGCACATTGTGAGGCCATGGTGAAAGGATTGCCTGAGCCCATGGTTTGAGACCATCATGGGCAACTTGGCAAGACATAATCTCTACAGTAACCGCCCCCACCCAAAAAAAGTAGCCAGGCATGGTAGCATGCATCTGTAGTTCCAGTTACTTGGAAGGATGACGTGGAAGGATCGCCTAAGCCCAGCAGGTTGAGGTTGAGGCTGCAGTGGCCGTGAACATGCCACTGCACTCCAGCCTGGGTGACAGAGGGAGACTCCAACTAAAAAAAAAACAACAACAAAAAAAAGAGAGCCATCACCCACAGAAGGTCCTCCCAGACCCCAAGCAAAGGAACCCATTCACAATGTGACCTCTTGTTGATGACAGACATAGAAGTCACACCATGGATGGCAAAAAGAGTCAAGGTAAACCATGAGAACATGAACACACATATTCACCCAGGCAACAAAAGCAGTGCAGAAAATTAAAAGTTGAGCTGGCCAATATCAGAAAGGTCCAATCTGACATCCTGGCAATGAGGAATTCCTTCCTGGAATTTCAAAGCACAATGACAGGTCTAAGCAGCAGAATTGACCACTCAGAGAAAAGACTCTCTGAGCTGGGGGATCAAAACATTGTACTAACCTGTTCTGACAAAAACCAGTAGAAACAACTCAAGAAGAATGAGAAAACCTATGAGAAGTTTAGGATTATGTAGAGACCAAATCTATGGTTGATAGATGGCATCCCTGAGACAGAAGGAGAAGCTGAGAACACCCTGTAACAAGTCTTCCTAGAGGTCATCCAATAAAATTTCCCCTATCTCACCAAGAGGCATCCAAATACAAGGGATCCAGAGAACATCTGCAAGGTATTACATGAGAAGACCATCTGAAAGACACAAAGTAATCTGTCTCCACAAGGTAAGCATTAAAGGAAAATCCTAAACACAGCTAGGAAAAAGGACAGACCACCCACTGGAGAAGACCCATCAGAATTGCAACAGACTATTCAGCAGAAACCCTACAAACCAGAAGGGATTGGGACCCCATCTTTAATGTTGTTAAAGAAAAGCAATTTTGGCCAAGAATTTTCTGCCTTAAGCTCATTTTCATCAATGAAGGAGGATTAAAATCCTTCTCAGACATCCAAACCCTAAGGGAATATGCTACCTCCAGACCAGCCCCTTAGAAGATGCTTAATAACGTTCTAAGGACTGAAACAAAAACAAACAAAAAAAAGGTCTCACTCAAACAAAAGCACAGGAAATTACAGAGTAACAGACCATACAGATCAATCACAAAACCTAAAAAGAGAAAGCAAAGCAGCCTCTTTAGAGCATTGTGGCACGAATAAATCCTCACCTATCAATAGTTAACTTGAATGTGGAAGCACTAAACATGCCACTCAAAAGGCATAGAGCAGCAAATATGATCCAACATTCTGCTACCTCCAGGAAACCCATCTCACTGCAAGGGACACACACAGGCTCAAAGTATGGGGCTGCAGAAAGATCTTCCAGGCAAATGGAAAACAAAGAAGAGCAGCGATATCTATTCCTATGTCAGGCAAAACAGACTTCAAGCCAATGAAAGTTTGAAAGGATACTGAAGAGCACTACATAATAATAAAAGACTCCATCTACTAGCAAGAAATGTCCATTTTAAATATATATGCACCCAACACAGAAGCACCCAGATTTATAAAACAATTGCAACATAAACTAGGAGAGGACATAGATAACCCATACAATTATAGTCAGAGTTTTAATACCCCACTAACACCCTAGATAGATCATCAAGGCAAAAAGCTAACAAGAAAATCTGGAATCTTAATTCAACCCTCAACCAACTAATACTAATAGACATCTACAGAACACCAACCAACAATCATAGAGTATACATTTTACTCATCAACACATGGAACATCCTCCAAGATGATTACATTCTCAGGCATAAATCAAGCATTAACAATTCCAAAAGGTTAAAATAATACCAATCTTCCCAGAGCACAGTGGACTAAAAATAAAAATCATCACCAGTAGGAACCTCCCAAAATACACAAATACGTTCACATTAAATAACATGTGGGTGAATGACTTTGGGGTTAACACAGAAATAAGGCAGAAATACAAATATTCCTGGAAGCAATGAAACAAAGACACAACATATCAAAACCATAAAACTGGTGGTGAATGGGAAGTTTACACCATTGCTCACACATATTAAGAAAATAGAGGAATCTCAAGTAAACAGTCTAACATCACACCTAAGGGAGCTAAAAAGGCAAGAACAGCTAAATTCTAAATTTACTAGAAAAATTTAAATTACTAAAATACAGTCACAATTGAATTTTTAAAAATCATTAGAAAGGATCAACAAGACATATAGTTCCTTGAAAGGATAAAGTTGACAGACCCCCAGCCAAATAGACCAAAAAAAAAAACAAAACCACACACATACACACACACACACACACAAAATAAGAGATGAAAACAATGATGTCACAACTGACCCCAAAGAAATTTAAAAGATTAACAGAGATTACTACAATCATCTTTATGCAAATACACTAGAAAATCTAGGAAAAATGGAGGAATTCCTGGCATCACATAACCTCCCAAGGTTGAAACAGGAAGAAACTGAAACCCTAAACCGACCAATAACAAAACAACAAATCGACTCAGTTCTAAAAAACCTCCTTGCCAATAAAAGTCCTGGGCTAGATGGTTTCTCAGCTGAATTTAATAAGAGCTGATATCAATTCCATTGAAAGTATTCCAGGCAATCGAGAAGAAAATAATTCTCCCTAGCTCATTCTTTGAAGCTAGTATCATCCTAGACTAGACATCCTAGTCAATGAATTCATGGCCAAGTTCTCAGAAAAATGCAGCAAAAACTAAAATCGACAGGTGGGATCTTATCAAGCTGAAAAGTTTTTGTGCAACCACAACAAACAACAAAAACACCTGCACCTGTATGTTTATTGTAGCACTATTCACTATAGCAAAATAATGGAACCAACCCAGATGCCCATCATAAGTGAAGTGAATAAAGAAAATGTGGCACATATACAGGATGGAATACTACACAGCCATAAAGAACAACAAAATCATGTCCTTTGCAGCAACACGGATGCAGCTGGAGACTATAATTCTTATTGATGTTTCACAGAAACAAAATACTAAACATTGAATGTTCTCACTCATAATGGGTCTTAAACACTGGGCACACATGGGCTCAAGAATGGAAACAAGACACTGGGAACTAAAGTAGAGAGGAAGGGAGAAAGAAAAGGGATACAAAACTACTCATTGGATACCATGATCACCACCCAGGGTTGGGAGGGCTTTTCAGAAACCCAAATCTTGCTTTATGCAATATAACTATGTAACAATACATGTACCCCATGATTCTAAAATTTTTTTTAAATTCACATGGAAAATTTACAGAGACCATACTCTAGACCTCAAAACACCTTCTAACTAATTTTAAAACAACAGAAACCCTGCCAAATATTCAGAAACCCTGCCACTGTGGTGTGAAAGTATAAACCAACAAAAGGAAGACAGGCAGAAAATCCCAAAATATTTGTAAATTAAGCAATACAGTACCTTTTGGGGTGGCATTTGATTTCCTCCTGAGGAAGGAGTGGCCCAGTGGGAAAGATGTCAAATTCCTTGTTGATGTTGGTGCTGGGAAATACATTTGTAATAGAGAGAGCTATTGATATTTTGCTGGCTGAAGATCAGAGCAAAATTAGGAATAATTTATTCTGAATTAAACTTGAGATACGATAGTGCCCTGGCTTCTAAGCAGAGCTGTCTGAATTAAAGTTGGGTGTCAGGAAGATTATGGAGTTCAGTGAGCACTTATCCCACCTATCAGCAATGCCTTCGTGTAGATGAGATGATGCAGAAAGGCCACAGAGAAGAGTGACTGGGAGTGTGGGATCTTTAATGAGTGAGGGCCTGGGTCCAATTTGCACTTAGAGCCACATGAACCTAAGAAGGTCATGCAATCCCTCTGCCCTCAGTTCTCTGCAATGTAATGTTAGTGATTGAATAGAGTACTTAGTATTACATTATGGGGATAAATTAACTAAATTGCAGGAAAATCTTAAAAGAACTGGTACTTCAGTAGTGCTCTATTAATGTTTACCAAATACTGAGAAAAAAAACATTGACATTTAGAAGTGGTGAATATGGAGAGGGTGTTTGGATGGCACCAGAGCTGTGGAGAAAATGGAAGAATTCTTTGCATTCTGTATATGGGTATGATGCCTGACAGCTCACGGATAACATCTGACATCATCTACTGTGATCCCCAGATCAGCCTGCAGGGGTGGGCAGAGGAGGGCTGTGGCTTATACATTCCACTTCAGGATATTTACAGTTACAGATGGTGATCTGCAGAATCACAAAACTGGCAAGAAAGGGATCAGGAATGAGAAATGTGTTTGGTTCACTAAGATAGACATATCAGAAAAACTGAAACCTTTAGATCATGCCAACTGAAGCCAGAGAACCCTTCTTTCTTCTCCAATTCTTTTATCCAAAGGTTCATGTGAGGACAAAGTTGACACAATGGAGGAGATACCTGAGGTAAGGGCATATCTCTAATCATAATCATAATCATTCTTTTTCCTGTACACTTCAAATCCTTAACCCCAAATATGAACCAGTTTCCTGTAAACCAAGTCCTCCACTGAACCTTTGAAATACAAATGTGTGGTCTTGCTGACCCCCAAGACCTTCTTCCTGTCAACTCCTCACTAATTATACAGGGAATTTTGCTTGATATGGACAAAGCATTAAATTTTATGGTTGTAGTTGGTTAACAATCACATTGAGCTGTTCCTAGTCCACTGTCCTTCACAGAACAAGAAAGGCTAAAAGGGAAGCAGGAAGGAAATGGGACATAGGGTCTTTTGGTTTACAGGGAATGCCAAAAAAAGAGCAACATGAAATTGTCAGTCTTCGGATGTGCAAATACTACAATATGTACTATTATTTCATGAGAGCCCCATGACTCCTTCAACTCATTCCGAAGCACAGCAGAACTGTCACTAACTTTGTGACATCTACTGAATCTTTTTCAACAGCCACAGACCCACATATGCTGCTACTACATTCATCATCTAGGGAGTAGCTTTAGTCCCTTAATTGTGTGCAAATTTTTATTAAGAAACTAGTTTCAATACCAGGCACACCAGTTAATTATATTTATTCATTAATCTTCTACTATAAAAATAATCAAATGTTAAAGAGTAGAAAATATGGTAATTCTTTTAAAAAAAAAAAAAACTACTCAGTGGGAAACTGCCAGGGGAGGGGAGTGAGATTGGCAGTTGAGGGAAACTGCCAGGGGAAGGAGGAGTACACCTCAGCAACAAGGGTACCTGCATAATGAACATTTGTATACCCAATCCTGCATTGTACCCCGCATCTTTAAAATAAAAAGGAAAACAACAACAACAACAACAAATAACTGCTATGCATCATATGTTTTCCCTAAAATCTTCCACCTCCATGCCTTTTATTTACAAACACTGTATGAGTTTATGGTCTATGCTCAGACCAGGCAACTCAGATTCAGGGAGAGGGCATGACAGGGAGGTGTGCCCTCATGCACACTAAGGATCTTTAACTCACTTGTACAAGAGACTTGCGATAAGGGCAAAGATGAGACTAATTAGAAAGTGGTATTTTGTGTTCTTCTTTGTCCTTATCCTCAGGTTGTGCAGTTCACAGGTTTTTAGCACATAGTGTTCATACTTATAATGCCCTCAAATATCAATAAAATATCTTCCTGTCACTTATCTGTTTTGGGACATGTGCTGAGGAGTGACCCAGGACTGAATGATTTTGACCAGTTGCCCCTAGTAGTGTCTCCCAACTGTCAAAATCTGCACACTGTCCAAAGGCATTTGAGCTTTGTATGTGCTTTTCATACAAAGACCTTCATTATGAATGCACTAATGCTTGCCCAGGACTATGTGAACCTTGGCACCACCTTATAGCGTGGATATTGTGTAGGAACTTTATAGGGTCAAACAATTCCAGACCTATAGATGATGGAAATTTGTTGTATAGTGGCTAATTATCCCACAACTGAGTGATGAGGGAATGTGAGTAGTTCAGAGCCTCAGCACTGGAACCATACACTTGAGTTCCCATCTTCACTTAAGAAGTGAACAACAAGGGGTTTTTAGAACTGTGAACGTATTCTGCATGAGACTAAAATAGTAAGCATAACATATTCAAAATTCATAGAAATCTGTAAGAGAAAATGTTCTGTAAATGGTAGACTGTAGATAATAATGTATCTATGTTTGCTTATGACCTTTAGGAAGCATACCACAGTAATGTATTTGATGTGAATAACAGATGGAATTGTGAGGTGGGAGTGAGGGGATAGAATGATATGGGAACTTTGTGTATTATATGCTCAATTGTTATATAAATCTAAAACTCTCTAACAAATTATATGAATTTGAGAAAATAATACAGCACCAGTTTCAGTAAGTCCTTTTTGTGCTAAAGTTCAACAATCTTGTAACACCAATACATTAACTTGAAAGGTTGCCTTACATTAAATGTGAACCAAAATTGACTTTGAAATGTATATTTAATTTTTTGATAACAGCAGTACTTAGTGGTTAGGCAAATTAAAATTTTGACGTTAAAAAGTATGGTTTCTGGCCAGGCTAGGTGGCTCAGCCTGTAATCCCAGCAATTTGGGAGGCTGAGGTAAATGGATTGCCTGAGCCTGCAGGTTTGAGACCAGCCTGGGCAACTTGGTGAGACTTCGTCTCTATAACTTAAAAACAAATGCCAGGCATGGTAGTGCGGTGCCTGTAGTTCTGGCTACTTGGAAGACTGAGGTGGAAGGAGCACCAGAACCCAGCAGGTCATTGCTAGGGTGGTCATGAGCATGCCTCTGCACTGCAGCCTAGGTGAGAGAGTGAGACTTCAACTCAAAAAAAAAAAAGTATGGCTTAACATTTTCATAATTTCCTCATAATTATATCCAGACACTGAATAATTCACAATTATTATTTCTGATCCCATTAATAAATTTCCACAGTATCTTAGGGGGTACTCGGTCATCTTCATAGACTTCTTTACAAGATCTGAACAATTTATTGAACCATTGCTTGCAGATGTTAACACCTTTCAGAGAGG
Source organism: Carlito syrichta (assembly GCF_000164805.1). Taxonomy (NCBI): domain Eukaryota; kingdom Metazoa; phylum Chordata; class Mammalia; order Primates; family Tarsiidae; genus Carlito; species Carlito syrichta. Next base: position 78,929 of record NW_006989336.1, read on the forward strand.
ATCATGGTTAATACATTTACAATACAGCTGCTGACATCTTGCTGACAGAGACCAGAGAGAAATGAGTGACAATTTGTTCTCAATTTAAACTGTGATCCTATTGTTTACTGGCTTCCAAGCAGAGTCACCTGATTCAATCTTGGGCTTGAGGAAGAGCATGGAGCTCAGTGAACTCTTAATCTACCTATCAGACTGTGTAGGCAACACCTTCATTAGACGAGACAGTACAGAAAGGCAGCAGAGAAGAGTGACTGAGACTGTGGGACCTGCACAGAGTGGAGAGTCTGGGTCCAAATCCCACTTACAGCAACACGAATTTGAGATGGTCATACAACCCCTCTGCTCTGTTATCTGTATTGTCATATAAAAATTTTCATAGGGCCTGTTTATTAGTATCAGAATATGGGTATAAAAATGACTGAATGCAGGAATCTCTTAAGAAAGAGTATTGGTACTTCAGCAGTGGTCCTTAAGTGTTCACTAGATGCCAGGAGAAATAAGCTTGACATTTGAAAAGAGTGAATATGAACAGACAGTGCTTGGAAGGCTTTCCATTTTTCACATGAGTATGATGCCTCACAGTTCATGGAGAACATCTGGTATCAACTACTGTGATCCCCACACTGATCCTATTGGGTGGAGGAGAGAGGCTGTAGGTTATATTTTCCACATGAACATACTGACATTTAGAAGTGTTACATGATTTGCAGATTCCCAATAGTGATGTGTGAAGAACCTGGCATGGGAAATGCACTTGGCTCCCTAGAGATCAAGATCCCTGAACAACTGAAAACTGTAGCTCATGGCCTAAGAGAACACTGATCTCTGTATTATTTCCCAGTTCTCCTGTCCCAAGTGTTATGAAGCCACAATCGGATGCCCTGGAGGAGATGCCTGAGATAAAGGCAGGCCCTAATCATAACGTATCTTTTTCCTGTGCCGTCAAAGTCCAGATGCCAAATATGACTCTGTTTCCTCTGAAGGAACTCCTCTGTTGGCTCTTTGGAAGTACAAATGTGTGACCTTCAATCTCACTCTCTTCGCCCTGTCAGCTGCTTTCCAGGAAGTGTTTCTTCACATGACCACACTGCATGTCCCACATCTACTTGTCACCAAAGGTTGCTCAGACCTTATGACATTGCAAAACAGCGGTCACAACATGGCTCTGCAAATAATAAACTTATCAACTTGTCTTGTTGCAAATTGTAAGCAGCTGATGTGAACTAATTAGAAAAGTGTCCATTTAGGATGGTGCTTTTGTAGTTTAATAACTTAAGCCTGTAGCCCAAACTGCCTTGTTGATGATTGATCTGTGCAGTCTGAACTAAGGTCTGGCTTGGAATGGGCAGTGGCGGCACCAGCACTGAATGTGCAACTTCCCTGCTCATTCCATCCTTATCATAATCCAGTTTTCACTTTACACCCGACATCCATGCAGTGGGGGAGGGGGCAAAGGCAAATCTCCTCTTAGAGAGACCCCTGTATAGCTGTTTTCTGGCAAATCCTCCAATGGTCCTGTCTCTTCTGCCATCTGTCCAGTAGTAAGCCCAGCCATTGATTCTTTTTTTGCCCACCTTGTGGAAATCTGCCGATAAAATCTCACTTTTCTGCCTTTTAAAAAAATTGCCTGATTATTGATCGCTAAGGTTTGTTTTTAGATTTCGACCTTGACATTCATTAGAATGTTTCTGTCAATACTCTTGCCTGCAATGCTATTGCAGGAGTGGAGTCAAGATCCTCTTGAGCTGATAAAGCAGTGTAGCTGTGTTTGTCCTATCTATTTTCTGGAAGTGTGAGCACAAGAGTAGAATTACCTTTATTTTAACATTTGATAGAAAAGTCACCTGCTCCTGATATTTGCATTGTTAATTTAAAATTTCTTTTGGAGGTACTCGTGACCAAGCCAGGTGTGCGCGGGTGTCAGTGCTCCCAGGGCTTGGACGCGCCTGATGCGCCTAGCAGGGGAATCATCCTGAAGTGAAATGTCTTATAGATGGGGCAAAGACCTTCAAACACTGCATAACAAGAAAAGAATTTGGTGAATAAATGTCCTGCAGCTGCTTGATAACTCACTGACAAAGAGTTCCACTTCCAGAAGTATTTTAAAGAAAAAAGGGGAAGAAAAGAAGAGGTTGTATTGAATACTACTGGCTTCCTACTATCATTATTATTTCCTTCAATTAATTATTATATACACATTACATTATAGATGAGAAAATTTGTCATAGTTTCATGCTTAGAAGTCATTTCATGGAGTCTTTTCTTAAAGAAGTTAGGATTAAAAAAATTCTGCATTTACAGTGATAAGAATTTTCCAAATTTTTAACAATTTATTTTCTTTTTTGAACTTAAACTCAGTTATACAAATGCCTTTAAGATCAGACCCTGAAATTTATTTATTTATTATTATTATTATTTAGTAAGCAGGATTTATTGAGAAGACAGAAAATCTCCCACAGTGGGAGGGGA
>NW_006989337.1:0-549 GCF_000164805.1 Carlito syrichta
TGATACTGTTGGTTTGGGGGCAGTACTTGAAGACTACTAAACAATGTCTCTATAATACTCACAACCCAGAAAAGGGTAGTTATGGCAGAAAAAAGCAGTAAGAGCTTTTTATATTTTGAAAATTCAGACTGTGAGGCCACTGAAGACATAGGAAAATGTGTGATCAGTCTTATTTGACACTTTTGGATACTGAGACTAGAAAAACTTTCCGGGACGGAAGGAAGGAAGGAAAGTGTAGACACAGGTGGATTTCTGAGAAAGAACTTTGAACCTGTTTTTTCTAAGCTGTTCCCCAAGGGAGGCTGGGAGGATATGGGGAAAAAAATAGAAGACCCCATTAGGTTTGGTAGAGTTGAACAGAGAAAGGCTTCCAGATGGAGCCCACCCAAGCCACAAGACCTTGGAGTTCCCATTTCCCAGCATGCTGGAGAAGTTGGAGAAGTAATTGCGTGGAGTGAATGGACAGATGTGGCATATCGGTATAGAGTTTCCAGAAGGGGGAAGCAGGAAAATTATCCTCATGAGTGTTAGGAGAACTTGGAATATGAC
>NW_006989338.1:0-1635 GCF_000164805.1 Carlito syrichta
AAAAAAAAAAAAAAAATCTTAAAACTAAGGCACACTTAGGGTTCAAAAATTGTAGTACTTAAGAGGATTTATTTAAATCTCTCAAATAACAGCTTGAAAACAAATCCTGTTAAATGCTCTATTTCACTATTCTTCTAAAAAATTTTTGCTTGGTCCTTTCCCTTTTATTAAACTCTGTAGCTATTCATTATATTGCAAAACAACATGTATGGTTGTTAGTAATCACCTGTAGCTATCGGCATTTCTGAAAATAGTTAGAAAGCAAAGCCTCAAGACTTGTCAACATGGTAAAGCTGGATTATGAAGATATGATTCATAAGAGAAAAGAAATTGGGAGAAATTTTGAAATGCCGTGAACACCCCCCTTCAGATCTTTTTCCCCATTAGCATCACCTACAAGATAATTTGCTCTGTGAGTGGGTCAAAACCAAGTTTTAAGCTGAAAATACACTGCAAAATTTGATGGGCTTCACTTGTCCCATAAGCTGGCAAGGAAGGCCAAGCAGGTCTTATTTGCAAGAAGACTCAAGGAGTCAGGAAAGCCTTGGAAATATGGAAACTGACACCTGACTACCAGGACTAAGATCCCTATACTGTCCAGGAAGTAGGTATCCCATAGGCCCCAAGCAGAATGGCTAGAAGAACACGATGACAGGATGAAAGAGAGGCTGCTGATGGGCTGATGACAGAAACAAGCCAACCTAAAACGAGAAGGTGGAGGGCAAGACGTGACTCAGGCGCACAATTGTGGGGGTGGGAGGATCACGGCGAATGATGACTTTGAATAGTTCTGTGGCACTCAAATTACCATCAGAGGTAAATGCTTACAATAAATATTAAGTCACAGGGAAAAGTCAAGCTACTAGAGATGAGAAAGGAATGGAGCAAGAGAGAAAAGCATTTTCCCACTTCTACATGGAGACCAATAGAGCAGGACTGAAGAACAATGGAACTAAGCCACTTGGAGACAGCAAAAATAATACCACAGATAGCTGGGAGTTTCATGGCCTTTGCTGAGAGTGACAGAACAGAAATAGCAAGGTGAGATATGTAGAAAGTTGCTATATCAAAGGACTTGATGAAAGAACATGAGATACTTCTTTGACAGGAAGCTTGGAGGAACTCTAGGGATCCATTGATTTCACTGGTGGGTGCTAAACTGGAGATTATTACTTCTCACCATTATCGTGATCCTGTTGTGACTGCAGATAAGGAACCCAGAAGAAAGCAAGTGTAACTGAAATACTGAATAATCTGAGGAAGGCTCCATCCCTGCTGCATACTTTCTTGCCAGAAGAGGTGCTCTGACCTGATTTCTTCCAGTCTTCTTTTATATGTCCTGGAATGACTGTCCACAGCCTCCCTGATGTTGGTGTCCCTTCAGTCAGCACTGGGGTAGCATCCTGACCAGATGGTTCATGTCCAGGTAGCACCAACAGAGTCCTACAGGTCCAAAGGAAACCCATAGAACACAGCTAGGCTAAATGGTGGCATGTCCTAAGCAATATTTCCATTCCCTTTCTTCCTTTCATCTCACATCAATTCCTTTTTCCCTTGTTCAAGTCAGCAAATCTTCTTTATATGCAGATGTCCATCTGCACAGAAAAAGCGAGTCTTTCTTTTCATCAACAACCC
>NW_006989339.1:0-1820 GCF_000164805.1 Carlito syrichta
GTGTTTGCATCGGAGCTGGCTCTTTGTGGTCTCTCGGATTTAAAATCTTGGGTTTAACAGTTTCTCTAGGGACCATTTTTCTTCGAAAATACATCTTTTAAATGACGCCAAAGACTTGTAGACAAACTAAAAAACAGATTAACTAACTTTCTGTTACCTCACTTGGACATTATATGTAACACACAAAAATAACTAATTGGGTGGTTCTTGCCCTGCCTAGCAGAGTTATGCTTCTAGGTTTTGATGTTCTAGGAGTTCATTTTCACTTTTAAAATCTGAGAGATGACCTGGAAGTATTAGTATGCAGTTGAAGTCTTAAAGCCAGCTGGTGCACTAACTGAATGAGAAATTAGCCAGATTTCATGAATTTATGAGATTGACTTTATGATGTGAACTCTACTGAAAGTTGTGCTGTCTTGGGTTTGGTTGCCCTCAGATCTGTTTTGGATTCATCTCCTGTTCTCTTCCATACTGAAAGAGAGCTCACTCTGCAAGCTGCCTTTCCCAGGCTCCAGAATCAACAGACTTCCGCTGGATTTGGGAAACCCAATTGGAAACACCAGTGACAGATCTAAGTCAGGAAGAAGCCAGGGCATTTCTTCCCTTCTCACTTATCTCTAGTGTGTTGCTGGCAAAGCTGTTTCTTTTGTGGCCCCAGTTCCCACTGGACAGGCCTACCATAATTGCAGCTTCCACTGTGCCGCCCTGGCTCAGGTAGGAATAGCCTAGGGCTGGTAATTATTTCTTGGCATTACTGTAGTCTGGTTGTCTCTCTTCTTGGTGACTTCTCATATCTTTTATCTTCTGTATAACTTTCTACATTAATTTTCCTCTATTTTAAATGGCCTGTAATTTCTCTTTTTCTAGCTAACAAAATAAAGGGCACCTTTCATTTTGGCGGGTTGGTCAGGTATGATCATTCTTTTATCAGGAAGGCATTCACTGTAACACAAACAGTACTGATTGACTGAAGCCTGAGGTGAAAGAAGCCAGTTGTTTGGAAGCCAATGTGCTTAGAAGCCCTGAAGTAAGGGAAAACAAATCAGTGCATCCAGGAAGTAATAAGAGCTTTCCTCCTTCCTCACCACAAAGGTGTTAACTTAAGCATTTGCATTATCTTACTGGCTGCCTTTCCTTGTAAGAATTAAGTGAAGTCTAGTGATTGTATTAAATGCTTTAGGTGGGCTATGTACACTGTAATTTATGATCATTAATTTTGTGACAATCAACTCTGGATGGCCTTATTTCTCTAATGAAATTTGCATTTAAGTCTTTAGGAAGTCTTGTGCTAAAATATTTTGAATCATTTTTGTAGGTTGGAAATGTCCTTTGTGGGATCTTCTAAATCCTATAAGCCCCTTCCTAACTTTAGTACTTCCATTAGGATTTCTTACCCAAAAAGCTATGGAATACTAATTACATAATTAAACCAAGGGCAAGTCTGCTTTCTAAAATGTAAACTTTTTAGGCACTCCTACTTTGGCACCAACAGTGGACAAGTAGTAAATAACTGATTCTTTTAAATCTATAGACACATTTTCATGAACCAGCATTTTAAACTTAAAGCATATTACGTAGAATCCTGTCTTTAATTATTTTTTGCATATAGCATAGTAAGGATGCAACATTTTTATATAAGTACTTTCAACATGAAAAGACAAAAATGGAATATACCCTCCAGAATTAGGCACAGATGTTTAATGGGCTTGTAATCAGTATAGCAGTGTAGATATCATACACTGCAGAGATTTACATCTGTTTTTTCCTGCTGTGGTCCACAAACTATTCCATGGTTTAATTTAGATATGGTTTTTTTTTTT
>NW_006989340.1:0-1380 GCF_000164805.1 Carlito syrichta
ATTGATTCACATAGCAGTTTCCCCCTTTTCTCTTGGCCCCCAAACATGCCACTTTAAAGAACTCTTTAAAGAGCTGGAATGTCCAGCTAAATGACGGCAAGTAAGCATTGTTAAGTAGCTTCCCTCTTTTAAAGTATGAGCATAAAACAAAGTGAGTTTTTTACATCTGGTTTGATTTAAATAACAATTCAAGTATATCCTTTAAAGTGATGTTCTGAAAAACATTAATATTTATGAACCACAGATTTAAATATACTTTTTGAAAGGCAGAATATTCTTTGAATATCCTTTGTTTTGATCATTTTTTACACTACAGAGTTCACAATCTAGCTTCGGTCCACATCATATTTTTGATAGTTCATAATTTTTTTATCCATATGCTTAATTAGAAACTTAGAAGAATTAACACCAGTGCATGAAGGAAAGCTTCAGACTATATTATTTCATTAAGAAAAGCTCTATTCAAATGCAGATATGGTCTGAATGTAAGTCATTTGTACTTATTTTCAGTTATGGTCAATATAAATCCATTCATTGAGTTTTATGAAATGGAGTTGTATCATAGTCTTGAAAATGAATTCCCTTAGAAGTTGTGATCTTCATAATAGCACCATTTAAGGCATCATCTTCAATGAGTGTTATTAATCCACTGGCAATCATCGATGGGCTAAAAAAAAAACGAACTGTTAGTTTTTTGAAATTAAAAAAAGAGACATGTTATCACTTCAGTTATCCTATTATAACTGAATAGCTTAATGACATGCATTTTCCTATTATATGTTTAAAGTATAATAGGAAAATGCATGTCATTAAGCTATTGCTACTTCCAATTTTTATTAAATTAGATATTAGCTAAATTATTTGATAAATTCAGTGGTAATTTTCATGCCTAACCTTTTCATTTTGGCAGGAGGGATTTATGTTCATTATTTACACTGAGAAAATAGTCTTTTTCTCATCTTTATCATATCTTAGATTTACCAGATAGAAATGTAATTAAGGTAGAAATATGATTAATTATAGATAGCATTTTTGAACATCTTATTTTTTTATCAGTTGCTGTTTTAAGTACCTCACATGTATCATTTTACTTAAGTCTTTCAAAAGTGCTTAAGTATGTTTTTAATACTTTTTCCATTTTATGAATGAGAAAATTAGAGCACTTAGAGGTTTGTTGTATAAGTTCATGGTCAGTGGTAGAGTCAAGATTTGATCATAGGTCTGGGTCCTTCAAGATGACAGCTATGACTCAGTGCTGGGAAACCTCAACTCTTCTAACTCAGACACAATTCACACACACACACACACACACACACACACAGAGAGAGAGAGAGACAGAGAGAGAGACAGAGAGACAGAGAGAGAGACAGAGCTGATCAA
>NW_006989341.1:0-17881 GCF_000164805.1 Carlito syrichta
TTTTGAATCTGCTGATGGCTAGTATAATGGATTAGATTACAAGAGTTGGCAAACTTTTTCTGTAAAGGGCCGTATAGTATATCTTTTAGGCTTTGTGTACCACATAGGGTCTCTGTTGTATATTCTTTTGTGTTTTTGGATTTGCAACTCTTTAATGATGTAAAAACCATTCTTAACTCTCAGGTCATGCAAAAACAGAATAAGGGCCACAGTGTATCTAATCTCAGAATGGGTTTCAGAGTCTGTGCTGCTTGTTGACTGCATGGGTGTTTCCATCTCTCAGAGTCTCAGTTTTCTCATTTGTAAAGTGAGACTAATGAAAGTAGCCACTCATAGGGTGACTGTGAGGATTGCTCAAAAAGTATTGGCTCTTTGGAACCATGTTGTTGATCCTTTGCCACTGCACGGCATACTCTGTGACAGAAGATGAGGCTAAACTCTAGTAGTCTTTGTAGTTTTGATTGTTCTTCCTCTTTTGATGCCCTCTTTTTCTTTATTCTGGGCAACTCTTCATTAGGTTTTGGGAACTTGGTGCCAATTTCAGTTTCATTTCTGGTGTGTTCAGGAAGTGACCCACATTTTAATCCATATTTGGCGGTAACCAAAATAAATTGACTTGATTCATTATCAAAATGTAGAATTTGTACTTGTTTTGCTTCCAGCCTGAAATTCCCTCCTTATTCACTTTTTTCATTACATTCCAATTTATCAGTCTATGAAGCCTCTTATTAAAGTCAGAAGGAGATTTATTTTTCCTCTCTTAAAAGAGAGAATGTTAGAATTGTAAATTTTTGTTTGTTGAACTTGGTAGTTGTATGTCAGCAGGTTTGGAAAAGGGACTGACTTTCTCCCTAGAATCCCAGTGTTACCTACTACTTTGTACAGGTGAATTGTAGTGGAATGGGTTGAAATCATGTGACCTCCCAAATCCTCAGGATCCTGCAAGCACTTGACTTAAGTCTTTATCAAGTATCATTTTCTCAGTAAGGTCTACCCTGACAGTCTCCCCTGTTCCATTTCTCTGCTCTACTTTTTCCTGTAGCACTTATCTAGTTTTAGCATACTATATAATTTATATATTATGGGTTTTTTTTGGTCTGTCTCTCCCTACTAGAATGAAAACTCTAGAAGGGCAAAGATGTTTGTCTTTATTGTTCATTTCTTTATTACCAGTGCTTAGAATGGCATCTGGTACATAGATGAATATTTGTTGAATGAATGAATGAATGAATGTTTTCATTCTTATATTGGAATGTTCACTATGTCCTGTTCTCTCTAGCCTGTGAAGACTTGGGTTTGAATATTGACTTTACCACAAATTGCCTCTGTCTTTGAGCAAATCATTTAATCTCTCAGGACTGTAGTTCTCTTATCTTTAAAATAAGGGGTTAGAGTAAATGATTGCTAAAGTTACTACTAGGTCTGTAGTTCTGTGATTATAATCTCTGGTTAAAAGAGATGATGTACTGCTATTAAAATTCCCACAGATATTTCCTAAAAACTGTTTGAATTTAATTGGTGGGCAAAGTGAATTGAAAGGGAGTTTCAGAAAAAGTCTTTGGAGATACTTCCTGCCTTCACTAAAACAGTTCTCAAGTATTTCAGTATGGTTGCTTTCAAGAACATTTCTACTCACCCTTTTAGGATAAAGTCCAGACATCTTGATAGGGCTTTTTGAACCCTGTAGACTATCGCCTCTGCCGGCTCCTCCAGCCTCATGTTGCCTACATGGTTATGCTCTGTGCTCCATTTCTTCTGAATATGTTGTTACGTCTTTAATGGATAGCGTGTTTCCCAGCTTCAGTTCACTGAACATTTTTGTTACTTCTACCTGGTGTACCTGTTCCCCCCCCTTGCACTTTCTCCATTGTTTGGCCAGTGCCTATTGGTTCTTTAGGTCTCAACACAGTGAGTGTGGACCTACAGAGGGATTGGCAACAGAGTTCCCTTTCACCTGGGAAGTTCACTAGCTAAGATGTAGAGTTAGGAACTGTGACTAGTCTTGGATGACTACAGCATCTATGCAGTAAGAATGCAAACGTTGTTGAAATTAGATTGTAGAAGATTTGAGTGCCACAGTGAAGAGTCTGTCTTCATTCAGTGGACACTGGGAAGCCATTGTATGTTTTTCGAATGACCTAGCGACATAATCAAAATTTTATGAACGAAATAGCCTGGATACACCTAAAAGAGAGTTGAAAATACCATTTCCATAATCCCTAAAGCACTCTTGTGGGGGTAAACGCAAGGGTTCCTGTTTTGTAAGTGGGGAAGAGCTGGACACATAATGATTAAAGGACTTTCTTTAGGCATCATAGAAAAGCAGCGATTGAGCCAACATTGTTTTTATAATTAGGTTAATTGTGATCTGCAAGATTGATGAATGTAGCAAGTGGCTTTGATCATTTTTTCAGTAACAAGGTGAATAGTTGCATTGAGTGTTGAGATGCTGTCCCTCAAAGGTGACTGACTCATGGATGTTTCTGGAAGCTTTGGCAGAGACTTGGATTCTGCTTAGGAGATAAGGGATGCTTTTGAGGGTAGACAAAGGAGGCTTCTTAGTATCATAGCTGTCTGAGCTCACCCTGTGTAGTTGCTTATATTGTGTAGACTTCGTAAACTCAAAGAGCAGGTAGATGCTGAATTCACTTTCTGGCCAGTTTAGGAAGTGTTCTTTCACAACAAGCCTTGTCTGTGATTCCATTCTACTTAAACTTTAAGGCAGGTATTTGGGTTTTGCAGCTTCATTACAAACTCTGTTTAAGGATGGGTTTGAAAATGCAAGACTTTGGTGTTGGGATTGATGATCTTTAAAGGCTAGCTTCCACTCTATGTTGGAGGAGTTTTTTCAAACTTTAACAGTTGCCTGGGGACTTTGTTAAAATGTAGGTTCTTAGGCGGGGCTTGAGATTCTGATTTCTTGCAAGCTTCAGTTGATGCAGATGCTGCTGAATTGCATGTACTAGCAAAGTTTTCCTTCACCTGACCCTTCCTCCTGTCCTCTGTGCCCCAGCTTTTCTCTTTCTTGATGTCTTAGACAGTTGGTTCCATTTAGTGGCTGTTGGTATTCACTGTTGAGACTCATTGATTAGCTTATGGCTACCACTGTTGCCCGAATAGTCTTTTCAAAATGAAACTCTGATCAGGTATGTCACTTTACAGTGTAAAGCCATTCAGTGACCCATTGCTCTTACAGCAACCCTCTTATTATGATGTGGCCCCCTTTGCTTCCCCAGTTTCATCTTGTGCCATCTCTGCATCTTTCTTTTTCTTTTCTTTTCTTTTTTTTTTTTGAGTTGTAGTTTCACTCTGTCACCCAGACTGGAGTGCAGTGGCACACTCATGGCTACCGCAGCCTCAACCTGCTGGGCTCAGGTGATCTTTCTGCCTCAGCCTTCCAAGTAGCTAGAACTATAGATATATGCCAACATGCCTGGCTAATTTTTTCAAATTTATTGTAGAGATGGGGTCCTGCCAAGTTGCCTAGGCTGGTCTCGAGCCCGTGGGCTCAGGCAGTCCTCTCACCTCAGCCTCCCAAAGTGCTGGGATTATAGGCGTGAGCCACCATGCCCAGCCCTGCCTCTTTCAACCATGTGACTCATTTCTTGTCCCCTTTGATGCTCCTGTACCTCCATCACAGGGCCTTGGCGCATGCAAGTCCCTCTGATGCAGCTTCTCCACCTCCCTTCACCCAACTTTTCCTTCTTTAAATCTCAGCTCAATTGCCACTGCCTCTGGAGGCCATCTGCTTCCCTGTCTAGTGACCTGTTACTGCCAGGCCTCTTTGATGTATAGCTGGGATCAACAGTAGGGAAAAAGGACTCTGATGGGGCTTTGTTGGATCTCGTGTGCTTATTGTGCTCTCAAGTGGGACATTGTGCAGCATTTTAGGAAGTTGTGGATTGCCCAAGAGCTGCCTTTCAAAAGCCACTCTGCCTGGAAGGGTGGTGATGGTGAAAGTGTGCTTCTGAGTATGTGGGAGGAAGAGGAAGAGTGAAGAGTTTCTGTTAGAGGCCTATCATGTCATCTAAAGTTGGGCTTCCAAGTTGCTGTTTGTTTATATGCATGCACTCAGTGAACAGTCATATGTCCTTCCCCCATTCTCTTCCTTTTTCTACTGTTTTTTTTTTTTTGAGTTGGAGCCTCACTCTGTCGCCCCAGACTGGAGGGCAGTGGCCGCTCCCGGCCACTGCAGCCTCGACCTGCTGGGCTCCGGCGATCCTTCCGCCTCAGCCTTCCGAGTAGCCGGAATTACAGGCATGCGCTACCACGCCCGGCTGATTTCTTGATTTATTGTAGAGATGAGGTCTCGCCAAGTTGCCCATGCGGGTCTCGAACCCGTGGGCTCAGGCAATCCACTCACCTCAGCCTCCAAAAGGCGCGGGATTACAGGCTGAGCCACCGAGCCCAGCTGTGTTTTTGTTTTCTTAAGACATTTGTTTTTTGCATTATAACTTAGACTATAAAATTCCCTTAGATGCTAAGCTCCACGAGGACAGGATCCTGAGTTGTCTGCGTGGCGTATGGTGCATAGTAGTTATTCCACAAATACTTGTCAGGAGGAATGTCTCAATTTGTAATATGTTGAGAAACTTCTTTCAGCAGTCCTGATGGTTAATGCTTTGAGGTTAAGGGCAGTGAGTACCTGTAAATTCTTCAACAGGATTTATTCTTCGAGCTGTAAGGAATGACATGTATCTTAGTTTTTTTTAGTGTAGTAGAATGCCACAGGCTGGGTAATTTATAATGAACAGAAATGTATTGGCTTATGGTTCTGGAGGCTGGGAAGTCCAAGATTAAGGGGCTGACATCTGGTGAGGGCATTCTTGCTGCGTCATCCAATGTTGGAAGGGCAAAGAGAGGATAAGAGAGGGGCAAAAGGTGACCAAACTCATCCTTTTATAAGAAACCCACCTTCTGTGAGACTGAACCCCTTCCCACAGTAACAGCATTAATCTGCTCATGAGGGCGGAGCCTCTTAAAGGTCCCCCCCCAACACGGTTACAATAGTAACTAAAATTCAACATGAATTTCGGAGGGGATATTCAAACTATGGCAACCTGTAATTGGCTTCACAGCAGTTAATTCACATGCTTGATTCACTGTCTTGATGTAGTGGGACACACAGTGTTAAATGCAAAGGTTTGACACATTGGGACAAATTTAAGGAGGTACTTATTATCCTCTAGAGAGCCATACTTATCTTCTCATTATCTGGCATGGTGATCTAGAAAGCTTTGACTGCATAAAAAATAACTATTAAAAATCCAGATTAACTGCTGAATCATGAATCACAATTATCCTAACTTGAAGGCTGGGGTGTGGAGCTAGGAAGGGCTATAGAGAGACACAGCTTATTCACTTCTGTTCTTTAATGACTCATTGGAGGCTTTCCTCCTCCCTCCCTCCCTCCCCCTCCTCTTACATTAAACTACCATCAGAAGGACAAGCTCTTTTTCTTGTCTAATGCCATTATTTGTGCTTTGTTAAGAGACCTGCTTGTGGTGTTAGTTCAGTAATTTCCTGACTTGCCATGATTCTTCTTGTGAACCTGGCAACATGTTCCATGCTCCCGTGTGGTCTGAACCCTGTAGCTGGAAGGCATCTGTCTGCAAGCTGGAAGGTCTTAGTATCAGGGTAGGAGGAAAGCGGAGGCTGTGGCAGAGAGAGAGAGAGAGAGAGAGAGAGAGAGGAGAGAGAAAGAGAGAGAGAGCAAGAGAGCAAGCGAGAGAAGTAATACCAGGTCCATTTCTAGTTCCAGTTTAAGAAAGTGTTCAAACCTCCACAGTGTGTGGCTCCTGATCCTCCCTGATAGGGTACATCGGGTCAACAATGGGGTTCTGGCCAAGAATGTGTGTGTTTGTGTGTATGATTCAGTCACCAGCTTACTGCAGGCGCTGCTTCCTGTTCTTGAGGCGTCTTTTAATCGTATGTGGATGGCTGTGTGGTTTAGTTGGTTAGGGTACAGGTCTGATTGCTTTTTCTTTTTACCATTTTTTTCCCCAGGCATAACTTTGTCTCTTTCCTCTGTGTTAGAGCTGTGAATTGCTGTAGGAGCCTTCTGCATTGTGTTTTACACATCATGCAATTCTACTTCCTTTCATCTCTGAGTCCACATCGTGCTTCTGTGCAGCACTGGAAAATAATAAGAGTGATGGGTATCTGTGAAGCCCTGTGTGCCAGGCCTTCTGTGAATCCTGCATGTGTTCCCATGCAACCCTTAGAGCAGCCTTCTAAGGTACTGTTACTGTTGCCACCATCTCCACTCTTTTGATGAGGAAAGCCATGATATCCATTGGAAAGATGTTGGATGCCCCTTTTGGATAAAAACAAACAAATAAACAAAAACCAAAAAACCTAATCATTCTTTTGAGAATAAGGAGTGGGTATGTTGCCTGAATCACAGGCATATTTTCTAGGCTGTCTGCTAAGGTGTAAGATTTAGTAGAGATTTTTTTTTCTTTTTTCTTTTTTAGAACTGTTACCAAGGGGATGGATTGCCTTCCAAAGGCAAATATGATGAAGAATCCCCCCCGCCTTTGGCTACTCTTGTGTTAGAAGAATGTCACTGTACCCAACTGTTTTCCTTGCAAAAAATAAAGATGAAAATGCCCTAAACTTTTGTGGTTAGAGAAGCCTACAGCCCTTAGAGAAACGCTACATTAAAAAAAAAAAAAGAATTTAAATCCATGCCATTGATGCTTATCTCTCACATAGTCATTGTTCTGAGGATCCATAGAAGCAATTGCCTTCTGTCTGGTGAAACCAGAGTGGGTGTAGGTCAGATTCAATAACCTTGTGGAGAGAGGATAAAACTAAACTGACAGAAGAACATCGAAGGGGACCCGTTCCCTCTTAAATCCCTGGCAGCTCCAGAGGCCATGAGAGTTGAGATGAGAAAAACTCTTCTGTGGTACCTTCTATATGAATGAAATATTTATTTACAACAATGTCCAGAGAATTTTCTTTTTACAGTAATGGCTACAGTTTTGTCAGCTGTAGCCCATCCTAGTTACCATTGATGATGATGGGTATAAGCAAATGTGTTGAAGTTGACATTTTTCAGATTTCATTTTGGTTCTAGTCTTTTTTTTTCCTAAGCATCCTTTAGCAGAGTTATAGCCAGTTAGCCGGACTTAACTTGCTTAAAGTTTGGTCTCCAACTGGGTCGGTGGCTCAGCCTGTAATCCCGCGCCTTGGGAGTCTGAGGTGAGTGGATTGCCTAAGCCCGCGGGTTCGAGATCTGCCTGGGCAACTTGGCGAGACCTCATCTCTACAATAAATCAAAAATTAGCCAGGCGTGGCAGCGCACACCTGTAGTTCCAGCTACTTGGAAGGCTGAGGTGGAAGGATCGCCAGAGCCCAGCTGGTTGAGGCTGCAGTGGCCGAGAGCAGCCACTGCACTCCAGTCTGGGCAACAGAGTGAGACTCCAACTCAAAAAAAACAAAAAAAGTTTGGTCTCCTTTTGTTTTTCTGGTTCTTAATTTTAGTAGAGAAGTGAATTTGCTGAGATCTGGCAGTAGATGGAAGAGAGAAAAAGTACAGTAAGACCTCACTTAACATTGTCAATAGGATCTTGGAAACTGCGACTTTAAGTGCAATGACGTATAAGGAAACCAATTTTTTTCCTCATTAATGTTACAACGAGGCTACATTGAATGAAATGACATTATTTGAGGACCTGCTGTACATTGTTTTGCTTAAAGTTGCAGTTTCCAAGAACCTATGAATGACATTAAGTAAGGACTTACTAGAATTATAACCCTCAACTGAAGTGGCTCTGGAGTGTTTTGTGGATTCAAGTTTATTGATGAAGTAGGCATTGTAAAAAAAATTAATAGTTTTGTTGAGATGTAACGCATATACCAGGGCCCTGGAAATTTGAAATTAGCTCAGGGACACTGCAGTAGACAGCAGACTAAGTCTTAATGAGAGGCCCCTCAACCTTATTTTTTTGTTTAAATTGGGAGACTCAAAACTTGTTTGATTTCGTCTTCTCCAAGCTTCAGTTTTCTCACCTATAAAGTAGGGAAAGTAGTACTTGGACCTACCTCCTAATTCCTAATAGGGCTAATTCAAGGATTCAGTGAGCTGCTAGTCCCTTAAAGTGCTTTGGTGCACTTCTGGGACAACAGAAGCTCCAGCAGGAGTGGGGAGAAACCCCTTAATCCACCCTCATCCACAGACTCACAAAATCTGGGAGCCTCATCTTTTTGGTCTGCCCAGTTTTTTTTTTGATGGTGAAAGACTAGTTAATTGAATTGATAATACATCGTCTTGTGTTTGGGACATAAAATAGTTATTTGAGGTACAGATTAAATCTAGGGTTGCCAGGTAAAATATAGGCCAACCACTTAAATTTGAACTTCGGATAGACAATGAAAATTTCCTAGAATATGTCCCAATATATTCGCTGTTTACCTTAAATTTTACTGGTCATTTTGTATTTTTATTTGTGGAATGTGGCAACTCTAATTTTATCCCATTGTTTCCCCTGTTTGAAACCTTTTGGCTGCCTTTATGATCACTAC
Organism: Carlito syrichta; assembly: GCF_000164805.1. Taxonomy (NCBI): domain Eukaryota; kingdom Metazoa; phylum Chordata; class Mammalia; order Primates; family Tarsiidae; genus Carlito; species Carlito syrichta. Next base: position 8,533 of record NW_006989341.1, read on the forward strand.
AGGTGAGTTCAGGAATTTCAGATAAGTTGCAGGGATATGATTTTATTTGTGTCCACCCTGTAGTCCCTGTCCTTTGTTGTTGCTGGTGGAAAACTGGTCTTTCACAAATACCTCATCATCTATTAAAACTTTGGTAACATAGCAGCCAAACGGTTTTTTAATATATATATTTCCTATGTATTAAGAAAGTAATGTTTAAGCAGCTTCAAATCTTAATGAAACTACAAAATATGATTAGGAGATGCATCTATGTATGTATTGAACAGTTGGGTACACATTATGGTGTCCTGAAGAGGCCTTTACTGTCCTGGCTATCTAAAGTGGTATTACTAGTTGGTCAATTCACTCAAAGTCCCTTAATAGTCCATTGGCTAACAGCGACATTTAAAAAAAAAATTTAAAGATGTGGGGTGCAATTCAGGGTTAGGTATACAAATGTTCATTATGCATGTACAGTTGTTGATGAGGTGTGCCCCCTCATCCCCGGCAGATTTCCACTCCTGCCAATCCCGCCCCACCCCCCTCTCCGGCAGTTTCCCAATACTGCCAATCTTTTTCTTATGCTATTACAATAATTGTTCAAGGTTTTTATTGGGAAGTATGCCAGAGGGAAATCTCTCTGATGATGCTACCTTTTACTTCATGGTATTGCTGGATTTGCGGTCAGAAGGACTTTGGGAATGGGATGGTAAGAATCTTCTTGCAGGCTGTCACAGTCACCCTGGAGGAGTTAGCGGTCCTCAGGCAAGAGACTCCTGATGGCATCCAGTGATGCATTCTTAGGCACCTCAGTAGCCAGTAGGAAGCCTTATCTGTGGAGGAGTCTAGCAGTGAACATCCCATGTCTGCGTACCAACAGAGCACATGAGTAGGGAACACACAAACACAAAGGCCTAGTCCTTGATCACTGAGGAATGTGCAGCTTCATAAAGAGATAGGATCGGCATTTATATATGGAACATTTCCTTCGTCATTTTGTGTTAGCACTGATAGGTGCTTTCTGTGCACTGTCACAGTAACCCTTATAGCAGCCCTGTGAACAAGGTCCTATTATTATTCTCACTTTCCACATGAGGAAACTGCAGCTTAGGCTGTGTGATGGAGCCCGTAGCAATATAAAGACATTCTGACCTAAATGTTCCTGTTGTATCTGGTTTCCTTACCAAATATTGCATATATAGATTGTCTCACATGAAATTGACAATATTTAACAGTTTCACCTACAAAACAACAATTTCATATGGTTCAGCCTAATTCAGAGAACTAGACCCAATACTGAGGGTGTCAAAAAAATGTATACACATTTTAAAAGATGTTACCTATATATTGCTTTTAGTTTGCCGTACTAGAAGTGTCTGGATGCTGATGGTAACCACTTTGAGCACTTCTTGTAATTGCAGAAGTCAAATATGACTTGCATTTATCTTTTGTTATAGGTATGTATTGAGTATTATAATTTTTTTTTTGCAGGATTTATTCAGAGTACAGAAAAGCTTCCACAGTGGGAGGGGACCCAAGGAGGCTACCCAAGTATTACAATTTTAATACAATTTTTTTCCTTTCTTAGAATGTGTATACATTTTCTCTCCCTCTCTTTCTACACACACACACACATGCACACACATATATAATACATACCTTGCTGTTATATAACTATTACACATAACTTGCTGAGGCTGACTGGGGTGAATGAAATATATGGACCTAGGTAGGGCTTATTAGAGAGGCTTCTGGGAAACTAGTTTTCATTCATTCACCCATTCACTCACCCACTCACTAATTGGCTCACTCATTGAGTGGAAACTTAACTAAATCCTGCCAAGCATCTTGTTAAACGTAGCTTTGAACAGATTGTTAAAGCACATACAAAACACATACAGCATACGAAACTTCCCTGCTAATCTGTAATCAGTCTCACTTTCACTACCAGGCAACTACTACTCTGTTTTGCATGCTGGCTATTTCTGGACATTTCATATAAATGGAACCATGCAATATGTAGTCCTTCATGTATGACTTCTTTCTTTGGACATAATACGTATTTTTCAGGTTTATCCGTGTTGAAGCATGTATCATTAGTTCATTTCTTTTATAGCTTAGTAGTATTATTGTATGACTGTACCACATTTTATTTTTCTGTTCTCCAGTTCATCGACATTCGTATTATTTCTATTCCTTGGCTGTTATGTATATTGTTACTATGAACATTCTGTACAAGTTTTTGTGTGGATGTGTGTTTTCATTTCTCTTTGGCAGGTAACTAGAAATGGAATTGCTAGGTCATATGGTAAGTTTATGTTTAACTTGAGCAGCTTTTTGAGGAAGGAGAATAAAAAAATGGGTATATATGAAGGCTCAAAAGTGGGACTGAGGTTTGGACTGGTCAACAAAGCCACTGTGACCTGGAGTGATAACACAGAATGCAGAAAGATGTGCCAGACAGATTTTAAATTGAAGGGTTAGTAGGGGATCTGGAGTTAACTAGAGAGGTCCTGATGCTTCTCTCCTTCTGTGAAGGCTCACGCTGCTTCTCTTTGCATATTTGGCAGGTGGGCAAAAGTTCCCCTTTCCATTGCTGTTTTGGACACAGGAATTGGGATGTCGTTTTATGACCTGCCAGTGACAATAGTCCTTAACAGGAAAATAGCAGTGCCCACTTCTGGAACATCTATTCCCAAGTGTGGGAAACCAGTCCCACAGTTTTCTCTGAGAAAAATGGACAATATAATATAATGAGATTTCCATAAAACTAAATTTATATGGTGCAGAGGTCTTATTCTGGAAGCGTATCTTTCTTAACTATTTTGAAATACTTCAGACTTTTAAAAAAATTGAGTGATGTTGATACACATTTTTAAAAATAGTTATACATGGCATAATAAATTATTGGCAACCGAAAATGTGTGTGTGTGTGTTTAGTTATAGTTGTTTGTTAAAATTCTCAAATCTGGAGACTACTGCTCCAGAGAAGGTTTAGGGAAGGCATCTTTGTGTTTTGCCTTCTTCCTCATTTTCTTATATTATTTGGGACTGTGGGCATCTAGAGTGATACATGGGTGAGACCAAAATGAAAGATTAGGGGAACCAAGAGAGGATAGTCTTGTACCCCCATTACTTAGACATCTGATGCTGTGTAAATATATGCAGTTGATGGACACCTGTCCTCTTCAATCCCTTTAGTATGAAGAAGCCAGAACCACATTCAGGTTAGATTTTTTATGCATGTTTGGGACTAATCAACAGTTGATTCTGCTTGGGATCAGCAGTTGTTTTCTTTGGATATTCTGCTGAAGCTAGAGACTGCAGAAAGGGTAATGTGGTGAGGGCCTCAGGACAGAAAAGCAGCACAGGATCTGAAGCGTGAAGGGAGCCCCCGGGCTTACTATAGAGCGCCTGTCTCTAGGTTGGGGCAGGGAGTGGGGTTTTTCCATAACATGATCCTCAAGTACGCATAGCCATTTTCTCCAGTTCATAATGACAGTAGTGATGATGGTATGCATGAAATTATTAGCAGTAAAATGCATTGAGCCAACACTAACTAAATGCTTTCAGGCATGGCATAATTTGACTGTGACAACAACTGTGCTAGATAGGTATGGTTGTTCCATTTATGTGGGAAGTAACTTAGGGTCAGGAGTACTTAGTAGTTTGGTCACTTCACTTGCCACTGGAGAGAGATACGGAGCCCACTGCCGGTAAAGAGCTAAGCCAGGATTCAGAACCAACCTATTCTTTTAAAACCCCGAGCCTCTCAGATCAGCAGTTTCTACCCTAAATCTCATTCTGGGAGAGGCTAGCACTTGATTCAACTGTGCTGCCTTGGTTTTGTGTGTGAAAAGGGAACTGGGAATGGATTCTGGAGGCCATGCTTAGCAAAATCTCCTGAGGCCGCCTACATGGTTCTGGTGTATCTAGCACACTATTTGCTGCCCTTCTGTCTACAGACAGCTCTATTGATTCAGCCTTGGGAAGTCTTTGCCCTGACTGCCCTCCTCACCTCTTTTGTTGATACATCCTCAGAATGTTCAAGTCCACACCCACAGTGCAACCCTGGCTCCTGAGCCTGAGGACAGGATGTGAGCGTCTGCCCTGGTGCTTATGGGCACCTATGTGACAGAGATCTGTGCTGAGCCACGTGCTGGTGGCTTCCCCCTTGCCTGACCTTGGGACCTTTTTACCAGCTATCTTCATGCAGTTCTCAGAGGCCGTATTTTAAATGCTGTGTCATTTCCTAGTGAGGAAAGTGGTTACAAAAAGAGAAACTGAGCCGGGCTTGGTGGCTCAGCCTGTAATCCCACGCCTTGGGAGGCTGAGGTGAGTGGATTGCCTGAGCCTGCGGGTTCAAGACTCGCCTGGGCAGCGAGACCTCATCTCTACAATAAATAAAAAAATCAGCCAGGCGTGGTAGCGCATGCTTGTAATTCCGGCTACTTGGAAGGCTGAGGCGGAAGGATCACCGGGGCCCAGCAGGTGAGGCTGCGGTGGCTGGGAGCGGCCACTGCACTCCAGTCTGGGCGACAGAGTGAGACTCCAACTCAAAAAAAAAAAAAAAAAAAAAAGAAAAGAAAAAGAGAAACTGGAAGATTTTCTCCATTTCTCTTATTTTTAAGTTTAAGAATGTATTTTTGGAGAATGTTGATCTGAATGACGATTTGAATCTCTCTTCTGTCTGTTAAACTCTACCATAATTTGAGGCGGGAAATCCCATTCTTTTAACTGGTATCAGATTTTGCTTAGTGGCATTTAAATACTTTCTTCCTTCGTTTTCTTCCTTGCCTCTTTTTTCTCTGCAATTTAACATTTGCCTTAGTCTATCCTTAGCAAGCTGTGAGATGTGGCTAGTCTTATTCATGTTTGGTAACATAGTCACCAAGGTATGAAATGGCTAAATAAGGTATTCAAGGTCTGACCAGATTTTTGATTGCTAACCCAGTTTCCTTCCTTGTTATCACTTTGTTGACTAGGCTGGACATTGACAATGAGATTTGAGGCTGGTCGGATTGGGAGGTTCCTCTTAGCTGGTGGCTGAGCTGGTTAGAGCATGGTCCATCTGTTTGGGACCTGGGTTGAGCTCCAAGATGGAACAACCAGAAAGAAACCACACAAAGAAAGAAACCTCTTCTGTCATTGTGAAGCATACCTTAGCCCCTCTCAGCTGCTCCGGAAGTTTCTACCACTGGAGGAGAAATGCAGAGTAGCTTTTCTTAGCATGGCTGAAGTCAGAACATATGTCTTTTCCATATATGGCACCTTCCTTATTAAGCTTGTGTCCTTGTACTTTTTAATACTCTGGCACCTCGCCCATCAGATGGCTTTCCCTTTTATAAGATAAGTGTATGGCCGGCTGTTCTGATTTTAAGTCATGAGTTTTGACTTTTATCAGAAATTTACAGTTTGCTTTTCAAAGGACTTGAGTGAAACTGCATGCAATGGCAGTGTTAAATTTTATAATGTAGAAATGTTAAAATGGAACTCTATAAAATATGTGTTTTCAGTGTCTTTGAATGGTTTTGTGTGCTCTATCAGTCTGTTAGACATTGTTATTACTCAAGTGATCTATGTTCATTATAGAATGACTAGAAAATACAGATAAGCAAAGAGAGAGAGAAAGGAACACACACACACACACACACACACACACACACACACACACACACACACACACACACTATATTTAAATAAAAGTTCCCCAAGAGAGAAACCAGGATGTGAAGGACTTTGAACTTCTCAGAGGAGGGGTCAGGTCAGTTGGTGTTAAGTCATTGTCATTCCCAGCATGCTCTGTTCCTCCTTGCTTCAGATGCTAAAGATCAAGGCAGAAATTGGGGTGCCTGAGCATGTCCTGGAGAAAGTCAAGGTTACTTTTGGTTTGCTGCCCTTTGCTGTGAGCCCAGGTGGTTCAGGTGTCAAAAGTCCTGTTGGGAATCTCCCATCTGCGAGGGGTGGCTATGATAAAGGGAAAAATAGTCCTTTGGGGTCTCTTTATTTATACAGTTGCTAGTTCTTAAGCAGATAGAAAAAAATAATCTTATAGTAATGCTTCCTCTTCACTTACTCCCCATCCTTCTCCTTTCCCCTGTACTGGAACCATCCATTCACTCATCAATCTGTCCATCCATTTACTAACTCACTCCATCCATTCATCCATTCAATACCAGTTTACTGTGTGTACTGTGGTCTTTTTTTTTTTTTTTTTTGAGTTGGAGTCTCACTTTGTCCCCCAGACTGGAGTGCAGTGGCTGCTCCTGGGCCACCGCAGCCTCGACGTGCTGGGCTCTGGTGATCTTTCCACCTCAGCCTTCCAAGTAGCTGGAATTATAGGCGTGCGCTACCACGCCTGGCTAATTTTTTAATTTATTGTAGAAATGAGGTCTTGCCAAGTTGCCCAGGCGGGTGTCGAACCTACGGGCTCAGGCAATCCACTCACCTCAGCCTCCCAAGGCATGGGATTACAGGCTGAGCCACCGAGCCCGGCTATACTGTGGTCTTACTGAGTGTCAGACATTGATTGCCTTTGGCTCTGGGAATGCAGCATGACCAAGGCAAGTCCCTGTTCTGCTGGAGCTTACATTGAGTTGGTGCAGATTTTGGTATCATGGCTTCCCTTTAAGCCTTTCCTTCTACAGCTCTGGGTAAGATGTCATGAATCTGCGAGTGAGGGTGTTCGCCTTTCTCCTGGAGCACACTCACTGCCTAGGCTCTGTCCTAGAGCACAGCTTACCCTCAGGTCCACAGCCAACCTGTCACCTGATCATCTCCAAAAGAGAAGGCCAGGAGAAGGCAGCATCTGGCTGACTGAATTCTTCTGAAAATGGGACTTTCCTTTTGTCTGGGAGGGGCAGTAGCTGATCACAGAGCAAGGGGTGCTTGGCTTTATAAGAGAAAGAACGACTCATTGTGTGTTGTTGTTGGAACAGGTCCCAGAGACCTCAGTACAGTTCTTTGGACAGGGCTGAACTAAGCTACCATGACATAAAATAATAGCCGACAGAATAGTGTGGAATTTAGGAGAGTATCAAAGGGAGCTCTGTGTTACAGCTCTCTCCAGGCAGAGGGCAGGACTTCAGCCCCAGGTCAAGCCCTGTTGTTAACTTCATAAGGTCTTAATGAAGATGTCTTTTGTGTCTGTGTGTGTCCCTCTCCTCCTCCCCCCAATCTCTTTCTTTCTCTTGTGTATAGTCATTTAAGGGATTTTGAGAGAAAATTTAAAACCTAATCTCTGTAAACTCTCTTCCTTTTGAGCTATGGTACACCTGTGTGGATGGGCAAGTTGCAGGGATGGGGATATTTGACACAGAGAGTTTAGAAAGTTCCAGGAAATCAGTATTTCCCAAATTTAATCACTTCCGTCATGATTTTCGGCCACATCGACATAACACCTATTGTTTACATCATGTTTTTCTTTAAGTGTTCTTCTTGAACACTTTTTGTTTAATAAAGGTCTAGTATAATTTGCCCAAAATACAAAGTAACCTTTCAAATCAGTATGAAGACTCTAGTGTCTGTGTGCCTCCTAAGGTGATTTCATATACCACAAAACTGTACACTTACCCACTTTGGGAAGTTCTGTTAGGGATTGCACCAGCTCTGTTTGACATACTCCTGGACAGTCAGAGAAATAGATCTACATCCTTGTGCACTACTTTTCCCCATCTCCCTCTCCCACACTCAAGTGAATTATGGGATGTGATGCAAGCTGGTGTGTGTGAGGGGCCCCAAAGAGTGTCCCTGGATAGAGGGAAAGGAGCATTTGTGACTGTGCCGTGCCCTGCCATTGTCTGGGCTGCCCCTTTTCCCAGTCATCTATGGGCACTGGCTCCTTAGATAACTTTGTTCAGTGCTCTGAGTGCTGAAGAGCAGAAGATGCAGACACTGTGAAATGTGCCACGGACCAACCAAACTGTCCACACGCCAGGCGATTCCTGTCTCTTCAGCAAACTTTCTCCATCCTGGGTGGCATAGGATAGAGATCTGAGTGGGCTCTGGAGGCTGAGAGCATGAATTCCAATCCTGGCCTGTTCTATATGCAACATCGAAAAGTAGCCTTTTTTTTTTTCGTTTATTCAACAAATAACCATTGCATGCCTACTGTGTGCCAGACACTGTTCTAGGCTCTAAGGATATGCTAGTGAACAAAGTGAGGGGGGAAATCATGCCTTTGCAGAGTGTATATTCTGGCCTTATTTTAATCTCTTCAGTGGAGGTAATAATAGACCTACCTCCTGTGGCTATTGTGAGGTTTAAATGAACCAACACATACGAAGCCTGCGTAGCACAGCGCCTGGCTCACAGCTGTTACTTAAGAGTTGCTGACTTTTTACCTGTGATGCTTATGTGCCCATCCTTGCCCTGGGCTTTGAGCTCATTCTCCTCATCCCACCCTGCCTTAGTTCAGCAGCATCCACCTGAAATCGTCTCTTCTTATTTCTTAGTCTTTATGTCCTTCCTGAAACCCCTCCACCTCTAGGAGCCTCACGTGGTGGCATGGTGTACAGCCTCCTTACTTAATCACAGGACTCTAAAACCTCCCCTGAAGTATGCTTACTCATCACCTGGCTGCTGTGTTGAGCTGGCATTCTTATCTCCTGGATGACGTTTTTGGAAAGGATCTTTTGTGAAAGGCTTTTTTTCTCTCTGCCTTTTCCCTGGTGCATCTTCCTCCCTTCCTGTAGTATGGGCAGGCATACTGACACTGCAGGTACTGTACAGATCTGTTTAACACAGTTCTTTATAGGAAAAGTCCATTGTAGCATGGTTGGTCTAAAACAGAAGCATTGATGCTGGGCCTGAGCACCTGTGTATGGAAAGACTCAACTGCATTTTAGTTATCTTCATTTCTAAAAAGAAAATTTCTGTTTATAAATCACTGTGTAATTGATAACACAGACACAAGCTTTTGTCCTGGGTCCCCAAATCCCTAAAAAACAAAAGTCAGGTCAGTCTCCATTGACTTCAGCACTCAGTGGCCTATTTGATTGGATTTCCGTGTGTAGTGGGCATGCTGCATGGCTAACTGCTTTAGAAGGGTGACCAGCCTGCTGTGCCTTTCAGAGAATGGCAGGGAACTGGGTGACAAGAGCAACTTGGACAGTGTGCATGTTGGTCTGTGAAGGCTGCCATAACAAGTACCACAGCCTAGGAGGCTGAAGCAACAGAATTTTATTTTCTCATAGTTCTGGAGTCTGGAAGTCAGATCAAGGTGTTGGCAGAGTTGTTTCTCCCAAGGCCTCTCAGCTTGGAGATGGCAGTCTTCCAGTATCTTTACATGGTCTTTTATTTTTATTAATTAATTATTATTATTAGTGTGTGTGTGTGTGTGTGTGTGTGTGTGTGTGTGTGTGTGTGTGTG
>NW_006989342.1:0-1535 GCF_000164805.1 Carlito syrichta
AGTTCCTGCCCCACTCAAAAACAAACCTGCCACTTATGACCACGAAAATAAAAAGCAGACTGTTTAGTTTGAGAAACATAAATGATATGTTCTAGAATAATAAACTGGTAAGAAGGCTTTCAGACCCTCTTGTTCTGCCTATATGTGCAGAACCAGCCGGCAGTGCTGGAAGGGAGAAGAGGGAAGACACATTCCTTGAATTACCTTTACAGCTAGAAACCCTGGACACTGTCGAGTAGACCCTCTCATTTTTTTTTCCTTTACTGTGGGGATATAAGTAGAAGAAAAACTTTTTGTATTTCTTCCTTTTCTTCCCTTTTTGTAAACTCATTTACATTCAGTTTTCCCCCCTCAGGAAAAAAATCAACACTGAAGGTGACGTTCCTCCTTCCATGTCAGGAAGCTGTGCCGCGTGTGCAGACCGGGTGCTGTACTTATTTGGAGGACACCATTCCAGAGGCAATACAAATAAGGTGAGCTTCTAAGGACTGAGGTGCAAAGCGGTCTTACCTCAAACAACCTCAGATTTCTAAGATTACCCCTACACTGGTTTCTGTCCCAGTTAAAAATGGTATGTACTTGATTGTGGCATGAATGTAAATTTTTGGCATTCTGCCTGCCAGTCTGTATTTCCTAGGCCTTTTGTAAAATCCCTTCTGTCGATCACTTGCATGCAGTAGCTTCCTAGGCTGTTTTTCTTTGTGCTCTTTGCAGCTTGTTCTCTTAGAACCCTTGAGTATTAGACTAACACCAGTACACCCATTTTAAAGAACATTTCAGTCAAAATGAAGACAAGATGTGACCACGGAGGGAAGGGTAGAAAAGAACAGGCCATCATTCAGTTAGCCAAAAGGGTAATTAACACTGACAAACTATTGCTGTAAAATGACGTGCGAAGACACTGCTGTTCAGATTTTGTCCATGTGCTTTTCCAAATGGGAAAAATATGTCATTTGTTCTCTTTTAGGCCAAGAAGAGACAGATCAAGTCAGTCAGGTGCATATGATATCTAGGTAGACTAATCAATTCATTTATTGGCAACTTAGTAAGCACCTTATATGCTGAGCATTTAGTTGAACACATTGGAGTCACAGAGATGAATTACATAGTCCCTGCCTCTAGGAACTCATATTCTAGAGTATGCAGTAGCATCTGACAGAGCCCAACAGATCGGAATAATTCCATAAATGTTGAATCTGAAAGAGTTCTTGACATTGTGTTTGGTAGAACGGGGAGGTAATGCTTGAATTGAGTAAGACTGGAGGGGGTAGCCAAGATGCAGAGATACAAGCATCTATATCTTGTTTATGGACATGTCACATGCTCTTTACAGATGGAATAGATGGCTGAGATGGTCTCAAACTGTGCTCCTAGAAACTTTAGGGATTTGAGATGACCTGGGATGCAGTGGGAGGAGCATATGGTGCTAGATGGGCTCCAGGCTGCCATGTCCTCCATTTTAACAAGCGGTGGTTGTTGTTGTTTTGAGTTGGAGTCTCACTCTGTCACCCAGGCTGGAGTGCAGTGGCATGCTC
>NW_006989343.1:0-1247 GCF_000164805.1 Carlito syrichta
TTCAGGGCACTGCCCTAGGAAACATAAATGGGAGGCTCTCAGCCCTTGTCCTGTCACTGGATGTAGAGAAGGCTTATAAACTTTACACCACCCTCCCCACAAAACAGAACAAGAACCGTGGAGCAGCTGCATCCATAGAAAAGATTAGAGAGTTTCCCGGAAGGGCTAGCCACTTGGGCAGGTGACTGCTTCTCCAGATGCAAAGTCAGCAATGCAACCCTTCAAGGAACACAAAAAAATCAAGTAAATGCGACACCACTAAAGAAACATAATTTTTTCCATAATCGACCCCACGGAAATGGAGATGGTTAGATTGCCTGGCAAAGAATTCAAAATAATTATTTTTAGGAATTTAGATTAATGAAGTCATTTTAAGAATAGCCGGGTCACCCCTTCAGGTCCCCTCCCACTGTGGGAGATTTTCTGTTTTCTCAATAAATCTTACTTTCTCATCAAAAAACAAAAACAGAACAGAACAAAAAAACAAATGAATTCTGGAGTTGAAGACTTCACTGAATGAATTGATAAATGCAACAAAGGTCTTAAACAGCAGACCCCATGAAGCAGAAGGAAGACTCTGTGAACTCAAAGGCAGGTCATTTGAAAGTACCTAGTCAAAGGAGAAAAAATGAGAAAGAGTAAAGGAATCCTACAGGATTGATAAGACACCATCAAATTAACTAATATGAAAGATATCAAGTGTTGGTAAGGATGTGAAGGGGAACACTTGGACATTGTTGAGGTGAATGTTAATTGGTTTAATCATTGTGGAAAGCAATCTGGAGGTTCTCCCCAAAACTAAAAATAGAACTATATGATCCAATAATCCCACTTCTTGGTATATAGCCAAAGGGTAACTACATGAAGTATGGATGTGTTAATTATCTTGACTGTAGCCATTGATACTGTGTATGTGTACCAATCCATCACATTGAACACCTTGCACATATGCAATTTTTAGTTGTCAGTGATACCTCAGTAAAACTGAAGAATGGTGGAAAGATTATTTCTTCTGGTATGAGTTTTGGCAGATTGTGTCTTTCAAGGCATTTGTCCACTTTAACTAGATTATCAAATTTGTTGGCATAGCATTGTTCATAATATTTCATGATTATCCTTTTAATGTCCATGAGCTCTGTAGTAATATCACATCTTTAATTTCTGATATTAGTAATTTGTGTTCTCTCTGTTTTTTTCTTAATTAGTATTGCTGGAGGCTTATTGATTTATTAACCTATTTTGAAGAA
>NW_006989344.1:0-997 GCF_000164805.1 Carlito syrichta
AAGAAATAAAATTATATAGCAGTGTGAAATGCGTCATGCTAGTCAGAGATCTCTTCCTCGGCACATTTCAATATAGTCTTTCAACTAGTTGGCACCTAAAAATATCGATATAGAGTCATAAAATGACTATAAATGTACTCAAGGGAAACTCCTTATCTTATCACTTTGCTACCCTGGTGACCTATTAGTTCAAATTAGCTCATTTTCATGGAGGGGCTTTGGGGGCAGCTGGGAGGCTGCTGTGTTCCCTGCAGGAAGTTGCAGACTGGCAAATTTCATTCAAATATAAACCTCTAAATTTGGCTACTTGGCATTGCAAGATCCTGTTGTTTGCAGTATGCAAAATAAAAATTATATACCATCTCGCTTGGTCAAAAGCTATGGGCTCTTCGATATTAATTTTAACATGGTTTCTAGAGGATTTGTAGGATGAGAGAAAACTATATGAATACAATGTATTGAACAAAGAAGAAAAAAATGTGAGTTTTCCCTGCACGTGGGCAATGACCAGCATGCATGCTGAGAACTCCTGGTTTAGGCTGTTCTCCCCCAACCTACAGACTCTGGGAGTGGGATGAGGAAGCAAATGGCAGCTCTGAAATTTGCACAGGGACATACTTCCCCAGTCTCACATTGGCCCTTTAGAATTCTGTGTTCTGCGAGCTGAACTGAAGAGGAGCATAATCATCGATTTTTACACTTACCCACCAAACTATGTATCAGACCACCCAAGGAGGTGGTGCTAATTATAGCTACAAACTAATTAATTTGATGGACATGTTTTGGATTTTGATTGTGATGGTTTGTCAAAATTTGTCAATATTCATCAAATTGTACTCTTAAAATTTGTGAATCTTATGATATGGAAATTATATCTCAATAAAGTTGACCCCCCGAAAATAGAATATCACTTGAAGGATTAAGGATGTGTGTATGTGTGTGTGTGTGTGTGTGTGTGTGTGTGTGTGTGTGTGTGTGTATGTATCTCCAGGGACAT
>NW_006989345.1:0-935 GCF_000164805.1 Carlito syrichta
ACCTGACAAGGAAGCTCTTTACCCGAGGGAGATTGTCCTGCACCTGATGGGAGAGGCCTGACCTGTGCCTGATGAGAGAACCTTGCACCTAAGAGAGCCTGTTGTGTACCTGACGAGAAAGTCCTACACCCACAAGAGATTGTCCTGCATGTGATGCGAGAGCCCTGCACTCAAGTAAGCTTGTCCTGCACCCGATGGGAGAGCCCTGCACTTGTGACAGCCTGTCTAGTACCTGACAAGAAAGCCCTACCCCAGGAAACCCTGTCCTACACCTCATGGGAGAAACCTGCATGTGAGAGAGCCTGTCCCGTATCTGACAAGAAAGTCATTTACCAGAGAGAGATTGTCCTGCACCTGATGGGTGAGTCCGGCACCCAAGAGATCCTGACTAGATCGGATGTGCGTGATGGGAGAGCCCTGCACCTAAGAGAGCCTGTTGCGTACCTGACAAGAAAGTACTTTGCCCCCAAGAGATTGTCCTGCACGTGATAAGTTAGCCCTGCACCCAAGTAGGGCTGTCATGCACCTGATGGGAGAGCCCTGCACAGGGAGAGCCGTTGCATACCTGACAAGAAAGTCCTGCACCTGAGAGAGACTGTCATGCACCTCATGGGAGTGCTCTGCACTCAAGTAACCCTGTCCTGCATCAGATGGGAGAGCCCTGCACCTGAGAGAGCCTGACCCATACCTCACAAGAAAGTACTGGACCTGAGATTGTCCTGCACCTGATGGGAGAGCCCTGAATGAAGAAAGTCTGTCCTGCACCTCGTGGGAGAGACCTGCATGTAAGAGAGCCTGTCCCGAACCTGACAAGAAAGCCATGTACCCAAGGGATTGTCCAGCACCTGATGGGAGAGCCCTGCAACTAAGAGAGCCTGTTCCATATGTGACAAGAAAGTCTGGCACACACGAGAGATTGTCCTGCACCTGATGGG
>NW_006989346.1:0-910 GCF_000164805.1 Carlito syrichta
CCTACCCTCATCACCTATCACTCCCCATTCCTTCACACTGCCATCTTGCCACTTTCCCGTCCCCACTGGTCCAGCCTCTGCTCTGGAAGGGAATCTGAGGTCAACCTCAGTTGCTCATTGCTTAACCCTGGGTCAGGTTCCCTCATACAAATGCCCTAGTTGATGCTTAAGGCTCTTTAGTTCTCTGGTTTTATGGCAAGATGGGTGATCCTTTCACCAGATCAATAGAGCCTAAGCCTCCAGAGAAACTAGCTAAGAGAGTCAATCAGAGGGCATCTGTTTGGACATGACTTCTACGACCCTAGCTCTCTTAAAGTGGAGTGGTGCATCACTTAGCTCATCCTAAAATGAAACAAACAAAAACCTCATAATGATATATATCTTTTATCTCTACTCCATATTTTAATCCTTCCCATAAGAAGTGTTTCTATTTTAGCTTTGTTAAATTATTACGGAAAAATCATGGTCCCTGGACCCATACGTGTGTGTGTGTGTGTGTGTGTGTGTGTGTGTGTGTACTAAGTCTGGATCTTTTAAGAGTGACTTTTTTACATACTTTTCAACTATTTTAACACTATTAAGGTTAGGGCAAGGTGTTATTAAATATATATATATATGGCAGACTGCATTTTAAAAGATGACCATAAAAAGGTGACGTGTTCTTCTAAAATCTTACCATGTTCTTATAAAGAAGTAGAGCTTAATCCCTCTTCCCTTCAAGCTCATCAGGCCATGACTTGCTCACAACCAATGCAATGGAAGTGACACTGAGTGACTTCGAGGTTAAGTCATAAAAGCCAAAGATGCTTCTGCCTTGTTTGATGGAATACTCAATCTTGACATCTTCATCTACCATGTAAGTCATCCAATGATGTGAGCCTGTCATGCTGTTAGGCAGTCCAATGGCCCA
>NW_006989347.1:0-828 GCF_000164805.1 Carlito syrichta
ACACACACACACACACACACACACACACACACACACGCATGCACACACACATACATACTAGACAGCAAGAAGTGTTGTAGCATTGATTTGCAATACAAGATCCCTGACACGAATCCAATGTTATGCAAAACTTAAAACACAGCCTTTACTTGGCATCGAAAACTATACTTTTCTGTCTTTCTAGTCTATTCTTTTCTTTTTTAATCCTTCAAATACTCTGGGAATTAAAAGTAGAATTCATATTTAAATCAGCTTCTCTGATCTTACTCTCACCATTTTAGGTCATATCATAGTGTTTTCCATCTGAAAGCAACTTCTCTGTTTGTCACAAAATCAACTTTCCAATTGAAGTACTAAGTATCAAGTATTTAGGTTCTTGTGATATCTCCAGTCCAATTTGCATCAGTCACTTTACTTTCTTTCTGCAACTGCTTCCATACTCTGAAAGCAAAGGGTTAGACTTCTTTTAAGTTGAATGTTTGATATAAAACAGATATTCTACTAATTTGCTTTGCAAATTGAGCTTTCTGTAATTTACTATATAATGCACTCCAAGAGACTTTAAAAATCTAGGGATAACTTGCTGTGCCATTCGCACAAAGTCACTTAACCATTCTATGGAAATTATGGTTCTACCACCTATTTTTTTTTTTATTTTTAGCAGAAGTAAAGTTGGTGAGGATTCCTTTTTAAAAAGTATAAAATATCACAACAGCAGCAAAAATAACACTAATAAGTATTATTTTTGCCTGGACATCATATAATATTTTTGTGATTCTTGTCAAAAACTAAACTCACACAGAGACCATATAAAACTTTTTGCCAAGG
>NW_006989348.1:0-760 GCF_000164805.1 Carlito syrichta
ACATTCACTAGGGCACATGATTGCCAAGGTCTTTGGTGCCTTTGAACTTGTACAAATATTTCCACTTCAGTGGTGGTGACTCAGAAGTTGATCTTCACAGCTGCTGTGTTCTCCGGATGACAGGGCATGTGTGTTTCACAGATGAGCACTGGACAGTGGTTGTTATGGCAAAATGTTTTCTCTCTTTCTTCTCTGTTTCTCTCTCTCTTCTTCTTCCTCTCAGAATAGTTATGAAGTACTTCCTTCTTCTTTTTACCTGGAGTGACATTAGCAATTCTTCTAAGTTTAGCATTTTCTGCTGCACTCAAATAGCTGAAGTTCAAAACTTTTTTTCTGACTGCATGCTGCCTAAGAACAATGGCTGTGTTTTCCACATCTTGCCTCTAACTGTCTCCTTATTCCTTGCTCACTAAGGATGAACAAGAGAAAGTCATAAAAATCACTGGCTCTCTTGAGGCAAAGGTTACCCAATGATCAGGCAACCATGGGACACATTAAAAGCTAAAGAAAATATCTAAAATTAGGAATTTGAGTAAATAGAAATCAGGTATAAGCAATTTGGAATGTGGTTTATAAGTGGCACTACTCCCACCCCACCTCCACCTATTATCCACTTGTGGGTTCACTATTACATCTTTTTAAAATTTATTCATTTACTTTACTTATTTATGCATTTTTGAGTTGGGGGATCTCACTCTGTCACCCAAGGTGGAGTGCAGTGGCATGATCCTGTCTCATTGCAGCCTCAGCCTCCTGGGCT
>NW_006989349.1:0-2612 GCF_000164805.1 Carlito syrichta
CCTGTAATTCTGAGCACTTTGGGAGGTGGAGGAAAGAAAGTTCCCTGAGCCCAGTGGTTCAAGACTAGCCTGGGTAACTTGGTGAGACCTCAGCTCTACAGTAAATCAGAAAAATTAGCCGGACATTATGGAACACACCTGTAGTTCCAGATACTTGGAAGGCTGAGGTGGAAGGATCGCCTGAGCCCAGCAGGTTGAGGCTACATTAGCCGCGAGCATGCCACTGCCCTCCAGCCTGGGCCGCAGAGTGAGATTCTGACTCAAACAAAACAAACCCCAAAACACTATAATGGAATATGCATGCCATGTGTGAATAGTTAGAAAATTTCACTTGCAATTTTTGTGTTTAATTTTAAATTGTTTTATTTCACATCAAATATTAATTTTTCCAAAATGAAATTAAGTACATGGAAATTCTTTGACAACCAGCATACTTTGACTGTTAAGCTTGTTGATTTACCTAAAAAGTTAACAACGTAAGCAAAACTAGTTTTCTTTAGTAATTAATGAAAAAAAGAGTTTATTTAACTTGGCTGTTGTTTTTTTTTTTAAAAACAAGTTTTTTGTAGTTTGGAAGTTCTCTGAATTGTTCTCAGAAACCTGAATTAAAAAATTGTATGGATATTTATGTTATTTCTTATAAAGTGTGTATAGTCCCTACACCAGCAGCTGCACTGCCAAGAAACCTGTTAGCAGCACAGATTCTCAGACCAAGTGCAGATCTGCTAAACTCTATCTGTTAGAATCTGTGTTTTAGTAAACCTTCCAGGTGCTTTCTGATCCATACTAATACTTATGAACCAATGATATGCCATCCTACTCACAGCGGTGGCTCAAGCCTGTAATCCCAGCACTTTGGGAGGCCGAGGTGAGAGGATTGCCTGAGCTCAGGAGTTTGAGACCAGTCTGGGCAACTTGACAAGACCTCGTCTCTAGAATAAATCAAAAAATAAGCCAGACATGGTAGCGTGCACCTGTAGTTTCAGTTATTTGGAAGGCTGAGGCAGAAGGATCGCCTGAGCCCAGCAGGTCGAGGCTGCGGTGGCTATGAGCGTGCCACTGCACTCCAGCCTAGGTGACAGAGTGAGACTCCAACTAAAAAAAAAAAAAAAAAATGTAGGTTATTGGTAAAGTCTGTGAAGAGTTTCAGTACCATACTTCAAACACTCATGTCACGCATTAAAGAAATATGTGTAAGTACTGTTGGAGTGTTGCCTGAGATATGGACTACAAAATAATTCTTCAAATAACTGAAACTCTTCATAGGAATATAAGTTTTAAAATCTTTAAGACCATGAGGTTTTATATGTGTTGTCAACTAAATATAACAAGTGTTTTAAAAACATGTACATGTATTTCACTCCTTGAAACAGGATGGACTTTTGCTACAAACCCATTGCATTTCGTTAGTTAACCTTCGTCTTAACCTACTGGTTTTTTCTGATATTTTGTTTCCTATATTTTTCAGACAGCTCTATTTGGCACATAATGGAGTTGTAGTATGACTATGGTTGTGTTCCACAGTAAGAGTCCAAACCCAGTCTATACAATTATATTGACATGTGGGGTTATACCTCTTGCAGATGTGTTGAAACCCAAAACATGATTTGAGTTGTGATCCATTCAGGAAGACACCATAAAGCTTTTTTAGGAGTGTGAATAGAGAAGAGGCCATTTGCTAAGAAGAAAAGAACCACCATGCTGGGTCATAACCCTAATTCATATAACCTATTATTTTTCTTTCTTTCATGGTGAAATCAAGGGATAATTTGTGTCGATGTTAAAGGATAGACTAATTCTCTAAACATATTACTCACACTTCTCTAAACATATTACTCACACTTACTGATTTATTATAGATGTGCTGACTATTAATTTACTGACCCTGTTTTTAGGTGATTTATGAGATAGTTGAATTCTACCTATTTTTGAAATAGCAATATTTTCCTTTCTTCCCCAAAGATTTTTATTTTAACCTTAAGGGATGTCCCTGAATTTTGGGATATCAGGATTCATTGAAAAATCAACGTCAGCCTATATATTCACTCCCAAATAGCCCTCACTTTTTTTACTCTTCTTCTATAAAAACTTTATGGACTAAACAAAGTATTATTCCCCCAGTGTCCTCAAATTCTGTTATATATGCAGCAATTTCAATTGATAGTCTCAATTCAGCAATCTAAAAACACAAGATAGCTTTATTTTAGTAACTGCTATCAGCTTTAGGAAGCACACGCCCTTTAGAAGTTAGAAATTGGGACAGCGAGGTAGAGTTAAAGTTGCCAATCAACAGTACCTCATACTCTTTCAATACATTCAGTATAGTCTAGTGCTTTAAATCTATTTAAAAACCTTCATTTCACTTGAAATAAATAATCAGTCAAATTCAGATTGATTATCCTCCACCGTGGTAGTTTTGGCAAGGCAGGGTGACCTCGGTGCCTTTCCTTCTTTTGAAGGGTTCATCGGATCTAAACCAGGATGTGCATGTTATAGAGATGGGAGCCAAGTATAGAAATCTCAAAAGTATGCAATCCCTGTCATGTAAATCTTTGCTTCATCTGAAACCAGTAATATATATCAGCCCTCGGTATGTGTACATTCTGCATCTG
>NW_006989350.1:0-1377 GCF_000164805.1 Carlito syrichta
GATTTAGCTTTGACTGAATCATCAGTGTTCATGTTTCTCACACAATATTGAATATCATGTTAAGAAAAGCATTGGTGATGCAACATTTCCCACTTCTGTGAGTTTCCTCTAGGATGCTGATAATTATTCTACAAATTTTGATGCTCAGATTTTGTGATCATATTAGAAAGTCTCAACAAAAGAGTTTTGGAAACAACCAGGACTCAAAGTCCTTCCTCAAATAATTTGTTACTGAAGTAGTTGTGTTTTTATTTTCTGTTCATCACACTGGGAATGAATCATAAGTTTTAATATATGTAAAAAATGTACCAGGCCAACAGGAAGAAACTCGTGTCATCAATTGTTAAGATGTATTCTGATTTTAGAGATGCTAAAATGTGAAAAACTGTCTGGGCTTGGCGGCTCAGCCTGTAATCCCAGCACTTTGGGAGGCCGAGGTGAGTGGATTGCCGGAGCTCACAGATTCGAGACCAGCCCGGGCAACGTGGCAAGACTTCGTCTGTACAATAAATAAAAAACTAGCTGGGTGTGGTAGCACATGCCTGTAGCTACGGCTATTTGGAAGACTGAGGCAAAGGGGTCGCCAGAGTTCAGTAGGCTGACCCTGGAGTGACTGTGAGTATGCCACTGCACTCCAGCCTGGGCAACAGAGTGAGACTCCAACTCAAAAAATTAAAAAAAAAAAAGTGAAAAACTGCATTTTAAAAATCAATAAAATAAAGTATTCCATGTTAGAAAGACAGTATTATGTACTTAAGGAGATGCCTCTGAAACTTGATCTCCTGCAGTATTGCTGCTATGTTTCATATTGGCTGTGTGACCTTGAGCAACATCTTGCCAAGTTGTGCTTCTAGCTTCCTCTTTGTAAAATGGGAAAGTTAATATCACCTAATTCTTAGAATTGTTGAAAAGAAATGTATTATTGTATGTGAAGAACTTTACACAGTGTTTGGTACATGTGTTACACAGAGTTGAGTGTTGTTATTATTATTTCTTGAATAATCTGAAATTGTAGAATAAAGTGCACTGATTTATTCAGTTTCTTTTTACTGAAATATTGAAATCATGTTTTTTCCAAAAAAAATCCATTTCTTCTGAATTTCCAAATGTGCTAGCGTGTGGTTGTTCATAATATCCTTTAGTTGTTAGTTGATTATTGTCCTTTCTGAAGTAATAACACTATTCAATTCTTATCTTTTGTTGTTTTATTTTACTCTTTTTCTTATCAGCTTTGCCAAAAATTCATCAATTTTAGGAATATTTTAAAGAACTACATTTAGTGTGTGTGGGGGGGTTATTTTTCTCTAGTTCACTTTGACATGTTGACTTTTTAAAAATTCTAAGTGCTTGTTAACTTGTCTTGACCCTCTATGTGAT
>NW_006989351.1:0-728 GCF_000164805.1 Carlito syrichta
CAGACAGAGAAAGAACTGTCACGAACATAGAGCTCACAGGTCCCTAGAACCAAGAAGCATGCTGTGCCACGCAGGGAAACACGGGGTGGTCAGGAGACAGAGGAGCTAAAGGACCACACAGAAAAGGGCAGGGTCGACCGCTCTGGATAAGTTCAGCAGGCCTAAAGCATGGGGTTGACATCATTTCCTGGTTCTGGCCTGGAGGTTGATTAGGGCAGGTGCTTGGTGGCCCAGAGTGTGAGCCCTGTAAAGAGGGGTGTTGGGGTGCAGGCTGTGGTGCATTTGAAAGGCATACCCCAGGAAGTTCTCCTACTATCTTTAGGAATGTGTTCATCTAGAAGGGACAGTGCCTCCAGGGACAGCAAGACCATAGATGTCTCAGCATCAGGATACAGAAAATTTTTTAAAAATTTAATTAATGCAAAAGACTACAGAGAGGCATCCATCAGAAACCCTGCTGGGTGCTCAGGCTGCCAGCCTCACATCATGGGTCTCTGCACCCCACCCGTGGCAGCAGGCACTCGTGCATGCAAGGGCTGGGTCTCAGGCTCTGAGAAAAGCACGTGGTGATTTCCCAGGTAGGGCTGGCTCTCTCAGGGTGGAGATACCTGCACACTTCCAGAAGTTCAGACCTAAGGGGGAAGGAACTGGGGCTCACATATAGAGACAACAAAAATATGTGTTCCCCAAAATAATAGTTACCACGAATGAAGGAATTAGAAAAAAAA
>NW_006989352.1:0-779 GCF_000164805.1 Carlito syrichta
ATATTTTTTAGTTATTATTATTAAAGAATGCATGTTAGCAGCACAAAATTTTAAATAGTGCTAAAATAGTAGTCTCCTTTCCCTCATTTCCCTAGATATAGTAATTTTCAAACGTTTTTTCTTTCTGATCTGTTCTTTATGTATTTGCCTCCATGTTTCTAAATAGCATGCTTATAATACTCTCTCAATTCGTTTATTTATTAACTACATATTATGGTAAAAGAAGATTGAGTTCTCCTAAACTTTCCCACTTTACTTTTCCTCTTCCAGTTTTATATCACATTTTGTTAAATATTCTAAGGTATTTTGATCTTGTTAAAATGGTTCATTGGAATTCTATGATTACACTTGCTATTTTCAACAACTTTTCATTTTTCCTGCTGTTAATAATGGCTTTCCACAACTTCCAACAGTTTCTCAGTGTAACATCCCAGGCAGTCAAAGCTTTTGGATAGGGTGCCTGATTTGGGGGCTGTGCTTATGTGCCTAAATTCAAATACTTTTACATTTAACTTCTGTAAGGAGGAAAAAAAATCCCCAAAAACTCCATCTTCTGGGGGAGTGATAGAGAAGTTGCATTACCCATCCCCTGTTATTAGCTTCCATATCCCCTAATGTGTCATATTTTTCATCTCTTTATTTCTGAGGGCTTCATTCTGAGTGATTTTCTGGTTCATCAATTCTTTCTTTGACTATGTCCACTTGGCTATTTAATCCAAACATTTAGTGGATTATATTTTTATTTTCTAGATGTTATATTTGTGTTTTTTTTTTTTTAG
>NW_006989353.1:0-773 GCF_000164805.1 Carlito syrichta
GATTTATTTTTTATTCTATATTCAGTGTGCTGATTCTATATTCATGGAGTTGATTACATAAAGCAAGTTAAAAAATATTTCTTGAACAATTGAGTTAATAGTTTTTGGAGTTATCCCTATCTTTACCTTAGACTACATTTTTTTCTATAGACAACAGGTTGAACTGTTATATCTATTTGTTTATCAGTAAGACAAGATCTAGCCTCACTTAAGATTTTAAACATGAAAAGCTCTAGCCATACTCGTATCTATTTGAATGATAGTTGGATTTTTCTTTGTTTTTACAACTGATGTCAGAAGGTAAGTTGGCATTCTATTCCAGTTTCTAGCAGGAATTTACCCTATTACAGTTCTACTGCCCTCAGGGTGCCTTCCTATCCCTTTCCCTTTTGATCTTTGACACCTTTAACTAATGGCATGTATATTTAAAAAATTACAGACTCCACCATGGATTACAGCCTGAAATTGGCTTGCAGTACTTAATATTTGTGGAGCACACATCCCAGAATGCAATCTGCCATGGCCCATCCTTCTTCATAGTCTCAATGGATGTAGTGAGCAGATTTGAAGGATTGAGGATGGGGAGGGAAGAGTTTCTCTCTCTTGCTCTCTATGTATAAAATAGTTTTCTGGCTAATAAAAAATGTAGCATCTTAAAACTGCATAACAAAGAAATCAGTACTTGGATTTCAGTTTGCTACAGATTATGGGCGTTTGAGCTGTGGAGAATAGTTAATATTTTAATCTTTTTTCAGGTGGTCTACATTTATTGA
>NW_006989354.1:0-692 GCF_000164805.1 Carlito syrichta
CAGAAAGCAGGGGCATGCTCCCAGTTACCACAGACTCCAACTGCTGAGCTCAGGTGATCCCCGGGCCTCAGTCCCCCAAGTGGCTGGAACCACACACCACCATACCCGGCTAATATTTGAATGTAATTTTGATGGCCAAGACGAGGTCTTGCCCAGTGTCCTGGGCTCTTGTCAAACCTGCAGCCTCAGGGAATCCACTCTCCTGGGCTCCCGAAGGACCAGAATACCATGATGAAACTCTGAGCCCAGCCTGTGGTGGTGGTGGTGGTGGTGGTGATGACTCGCTCTCGGCCACCACGGTCTCCACCAGCTGTGCTCCAGCGATCCTCCCATTGTGGCCTCTGGAATGCCAGAATGACAGGCATGCCTCCCCACACAGCTCATTTTTTTGGCTTCTTCTAGAGACGAGGTCTCAACAAGGTGCCCTGGCTGGGCTTGAACCAGGGAGCTCAGGTCATCCTCTCACCTCGACCTACAGGAGTGCAGGGATGACAGGTGTGAGCCCCCTTTCTGGCCTCTACACCCCTCTCAGGTCCCACCACAAGGCCCGCTGCCTTCTGATGTCCCAGGAACCCAGCAAGGGCATCCATAACCACCCACCGAGCCATGCCCAGGGAGGGGTACTGGCTCAGAAGCTTGTTACCTCCCGGGCACCCACTCCTCCACCTGCCTCATTCCCCAGCATGAACCCG
>NW_006989354.1:1548-2565 GCF_000164805.1 Carlito syrichta
CAATACCCCCTGTTTGGATGAGTGCAGAGATAGGGTATCCTTGAGTGATCCAGGATGGCCTTGGACTCCTGAGATTCAGCCATCCTCCTGCCTAAGCCTCCCAGAGTGCTGGGATTCCAGGTGTATGCTGTCAGGTCAGGCCTTCTGGTTTGATTCAGATAAGGGATTGAGACCAGGCTCAGGGGCTCAGCCTCATCAACCCAGTGATTTGTGTGGCTGATGCTAGTGGACGGCCTGAGCCTGTGGGCCAAGACCCACCCAGGCACCTTGGAGAGACCTCAACTCTCATAAGTGATGAACTGGGAGTGGTGGCATGCACCTGTCATTCCGGCTCCTTGGAAGGCCGAGGTAAAACTTGCCAGAGCCTGGCAGTCTGAGGTTGTGGTGACTGAGAGAGAGCTACCCCCCTCCACCCCGGGTGATGGAGTGAGAGTCTGACTCAAAGAAAAAAAGGAAAAAATAGAAGAGCATCCATTTGTGTAAGAAGTTGGGATCATCATGAACAGACAGAGATCAATTGGGAAGGAGGACCCAGTCTTGTGTGTATAATTCCTGAAAGACAGTGGATCAGCAGACAATGGGCTTGTACATTTGGGAGGCCAAGTCAGGGGAATGAGAGAGCCTGGGACTTCGAGACTAGCCTGGGCCACGTAGTGAGACCTCTTCACTCCCCAGAATGCAAACACTGGAGTAGCGTGTGGTGGCGCTCACAGTCCTGGCTACATGGGTTGCATGTCGGGTCATTCCTTTGCATCTCCCCTGCCAACAGAATGAGTGAGTCCAGGATGGGCTCATGGTCTTCAGCCCTGCACCCTGGGAGGACGAGACGGGAGGTTGCCTGAGCCCAGGAGTCAGAAACCAGCCTGGGTGACATGGCAAGACCTCGTCTCAGTGAGAGGTCATAAAACCAAGTCAGGTGTGATGGCTTATGGAGTCCCATCTCCTCTGGGGCTGAGGTGGCAGGACTGCCTCACCCCCGCAGGTCGATGACCTGGGACCCATGATCGTAGTGCCGTG
>NW_006989355.1:0-1151 GCF_000164805.1 Carlito syrichta
CAAAGAGGATGACTAGTCATTTAGAAACCCATAACAAAAGATAGTGCACACATCATGGAGAAAAGCCAGTCACTAGTGTAGCCATCACAAGGAGGGCCAATCACAGAAGTACCCATCACAGGGGAGGACTAATCACTGGGACACCCATTTTGGAGGAGGGCAAGTCACTGGAAATTTGATAACAGATGTGTACTATTCACTGGTGAACATATTATGGAGGAAAGCTGGTCTTTGGGACTACCATGGAGAAGAGGACCAGTCACTCATGCACCCATAATGAAGGAGGGTCAGTTACTGGGGAACCCATCGCAAAAGAAGGATAGTGACTTTGGCACTTATCGAAGATGAGAGACAGTAATTGGGTCTCCTATCACAGAGGAGGGTAAATCATTCGGGCTCTCATTCCAGGGTAGAGCCTATCATTGGGAATTCAGTCACAGACGAGATCTGTCACTGGGACACTCATCACAGTGAAGGATCACTGGGGCACAAATTGCAGAGGAGAACCTGTTAATGGAGCTTTGGTCACAGAGTATGAACCGTCAGTGAGGCCCCAAACTCAGAAGAGGAAGTCACTTAGGCACCCAACACAGAATAAGACCTGTCATTGGTATGGCCATCACAAAAGAGGGTCAATCACTGAGAAATTCATCACAGAGAGGCCACCGCTGGGGCACACATGACAGAGGATGGTCAGTGACTGGAGAACACATCCCAGAGGCAGGTCAGTCATGGGAACATGTCTAAAAGCAGATGACTAGTCACTGAAAAACACATTGAAAGGGAAGGCTAGTAACTGTTGCACTCATAATAGAGGAAAGCCAGTCATTGATGTACTCATAATGGAGGAGGACAAGTCACTGGGACAAAAATTACAGAAAAGGGCCTATCACTGGAATACCCATTACTGAGGTGGGCCAGTTACCAAGACACCAATCAGGTAGGAGTGCTTTTCACACAGGCACCAATTATGGAGAAACACTATTTACTGGGACAACCATGTCAGAGGAGGGTTGTCACTGGGGCATCCATTAGGGAGAATGACCAGTCACTGCACAAATCACTGAGGAGGCCCAGTCTGTGGGGCAAGCATAATTTGGAGGGCTAGTCACAGGAGCAGCCATTATCTAAGAGACTCAGTTACTGGGGCA
>NW_006989356.1:0-885 GCF_000164805.1 Carlito syrichta
AGGAAGAGGGTATATGATTTTATAATATTACATATGAACCATCTCTTGAAAAAGATGTCTAAGTTCCTACAGGAAAACTCTGATCCTAGGCTTTCATCTGTAAATTATAATTACTCTAACTCTTCCAGTTGCTTGAGGAAAAAAAAAATGTTTTTATGTTGTTATTAGGTTGTTCATCTTGGTAAAGTAAGAACTTTGTAATAACACCTAAGATGATAGCCTCACAGATTACTCTAATCATATGGGATAGTGTGTTTTACAGTTTTAGATTCCTTAAGAAACTGAATCATAACTAGAGAATATTTGATGTAAAGAGTAAAAACCAGTAAGAAGAGTAAAGAAACAACTAAAGATGCTTAGCTTGAAAGAAAGATGATTTAAGAGTGATATTTGAGTTGTCTTCAAATATTTGAAGGTTTGCCAGTGAATGACTTGGGAGAGAAATTTTATACTACCATAAAGGGAGAGGAAGAAATAATGGGTATAAGTTTTAGGATTATATATTTAAACGACAACAAGGAATTAATAGTAACTATCAGGTATGAATTGCTTTACAGAATTGGGAATACGGACAGAAAGATCAAAACAGAGCCTTATAGTCAGGGCTACTATAGAGGAAATCTGGGTATTGAATGGGTCATTAAACTAATTAACCATGACTAGAACTTTTCAATTCTTATTGAAATTGTTTGTACCCCACATCCTTAAAATAAAAAGAAATAAATTGTATGAATTTGTATGAATTGTATAAGATTGTACCAATATGCAAGGGTTATAGTATTATTTTCCTATTGGAGAGACTAATAAGCATGAAAGCCATACATAACAAATGTGGTATAGTACCAATCATTAGATTTGGAGTTGGAAATGGGGCTTGAATTCACC
>NW_006989357.1:0-639 GCF_000164805.1 Carlito syrichta
GAGAGAGAGAGAGAGAGAGAGAGAGAGAGAGACATATATCCTATGGTTCTGTTACTCTGTAGAAGAGAGATACAGGTGATATATATATATATATAAAATCTTGAGAGACACAGAGAAGAGGAAAAGGGTGAGAGAGTGAGATTTATTGTGGGATTTAGTTCATACAGTTATGGAGACAGAGACATCCTATAATCTGCTGTCTGCAAGGTGGAGAACCAGGAAAGCCAGAGGTGTAATTCTGTCCAAGTTAGAAGACTTGAGAACCAGCAGAACCAATGATTCTAGTCTGAGTCCAACAGCTGAAGTTTTAGGAGCACTGGTGTCCAAGGGCAGGAGAAGATGGATGTCCCAGCTCAAACAGAGTGAATGAATTTGCTCTTCTTCTGCCTTTTTGTTCTAATTGGGTCCTCAATGGATGGGATGATGCCCACATTGGTGATCTTTCCTCAACCTACCGACTCAAGTGTTAATTTCTTCTGGAAACACCCTCACAGACTCATCCAGAAATAATATTTTACTGCCTATCTGGGTACCCCTTAACTCAGACATATAAAATCAATTAACATAAGGGCTGACTTCGTGCCTGCCCCTCTTCTAGGCTCTGGGTAAACAGCAGTGAACAAGGAATAATTTTTTTTA
>NW_006989358.1:0-848 GCF_000164805.1 Carlito syrichta
AATAGACATCACACTAAATATAAGCATTAATGGAAGAAATATAAATCAAAACCAAAATTTTATCTGTTCCACACCTATAAGATAGCCACAATTAAAAATATAATCAATAACAAGTGTTGATGAATATATGGAGAGATAGAATTCCTCATACATTATCAGTGAGAATGTAAAATGTTGCAGTCTCTGCAGCATAAAATGTGTCCATTCTTTGAATATTAAGAATGAAGTTACTATATGATTCAGACATTCTGCTTCTAGGTATATACCCAAGAGAAATAAAAACAAGTTCTACAAAAAAAAAAAAAAATTCTACACATATATCATAATAGCATTTTATTAATTTCCAAAAGTGGAAACAATACATCTGTATCATCAAACTATGAACAGAGAAGCAAATTTTGGTTATCATCTTCTTCCTATCTATCTATCTATCTATCTATCTATCTATCACCTATATTTTCTGAGTATGAAAGAAGCCATTTGATAATGTGCCTCCTCTCCTTAAATAACGTAAAAAAGAAAACTAGACAGTCAAGCAGTTATACTGCCCTAGAATAAAAGCAAGCACACACACACACACACACACACACACACATTGTCTTGTTTTTGCAATTGTTTTGCATAGTATTATGGATATAATAGAGTACCCTGAAACCAATTTTTGGATCCAGAGGGATGCATGTAATACACTTTTGAATCCCTGCTTGCATACTGAAAAGGTAGGAAAATCTAGCAATCCAAAGATATACAAGGTTTCAATTTGGCCAAAACCAAAGACGATTTTTGAGTATCATTGTCTACAAGCAACTGACCACATCAAGTAAATGGAGTTAAGAATGTGGGCTATG
>NW_006989359.1:0-846 GCF_000164805.1 Carlito syrichta
CTACACATCGTATAACTTGATTTACATGAAATATCCAGACTAGGCAAATCCATGAAGATATAAAATAGGTTATTGATGGCCAGGAACTAGTGGGATCGAGGATTAAAGAGTGACTTAGCAGTTCAGGATTTCTTTTCAGAGTGATAATATTCTGGAATCAGATAGTAATAAATGTACAATCCTGTGAATATACGTTTCAAATCACTGAATTGTATTTTATTTTATTATATGTATTTATTATTTTTTGAGTCAAGGTCTCATTCAGTCTCCTAGGCTGGAGTACAGTGGCACAATCCTAGCTCACCACAGCCTCGACCTAGGCTCAGGTGATCCTTCTTCCTCAGCCTTCTAAGCAGGGGGGCTACAGGCATGCGCCAACAAACCCAACTATTTTTTTTTCTTTTTTTGGAGAGATGATGTCTTGCTATGTTGACTAAGCTGGTGCCAAACTCCTGGGTTCAAGCAGTCCTCCTGCCTTGGCCTCCCAAATTGCAGGGATTATAGGCATGAGTCACCAAACCCTGCCATGTATACTTTAAAAGATCTAATGTTATAGTAATAAATATCTCACTTAAAAACATGTATTATGTAAATTACACAGGACTCAGATTCATTTGTAAATGAGTGATGCTGATGTATAAAAGGTATCAACAAATATTCATTGAAAAACTGAATACATAGTAACTCTGCTTAATAATAAAAATCATAGAAAACTGCAATACACTAGGCATAATTAAGAATTTAAATTAGTTGTAAACAGACAAGATCAGAAACCCATAAATAGAATTATTGGAAATGAAAATGTTCTAAAATTGATTGTGGTAATGGTACACAACTCTGTAAATT
>NW_006989360.1:0-616 GCF_000164805.1 Carlito syrichta
GAAGGAGAGAGAGAGAGAGAGAGAGAGAGAGAGAGAGAGAGAGAGAGAGAGAGAGAGAGAGAGAGAGAGAGAGAGAGAGAGAGCGCCCCCCCCCACACACACAGAGAGAGATGACAGAGACCTAGCCTGGAGTAGGTTATGTAGACTGCAGAGAAAATTCTGTGGAGATGATGACTGAGTTGAGTTGTAGGGGATAAATAGGAGCTAACCACAAAAAAGGGAAAAATATTCCAGCCAAAGGCCAGGGAGCAGGAAAGAGCATGCTACACGTGGGGAAGTATAAGGAGTTTGGTAACGTCAGGCACAATGGTATGGTCTGAATGTTTGTTTCCCCCTGAGAGTCACATGTGAAATCCTAATGCCCAAGGTGATGGTGTTTGAAGGTGGGCCTTTGGGAATTTATTTGGTCATGGGAGTGGAGCTCTTATAAATAGAATCTTTGCCCTTATAAAAGAGGTCTCAGAGAGACCTCTTGCCCTTCTGCCATGTGAGGTTAAAATGAAGAGATTGCCATCTATGAACCAGGAAATGAAGTTTCCCTAGAAATGAGGGACAGATCTATTTAATAACTCCGTCTAAGGTCATGTGTGTGTGTGTGTGTGTGTGTGTGTGTGTG
>NW_006989361.1:0-1039 GCF_000164805.1 Carlito syrichta
CCCAGCCTGAAGGTCCCTTCTCCCCGAAATGGGCTAATGCTATGGGAGTCACTGGACATAAAGCCAGACATCCTTTACTATGCCATGACACTCTACAGTCAGTGGCCATGAGGTCATACAAAAGTTCCTGTATTTCCCAGATTGCCATATAGCTTTGATGGGATGGGACCTCCTGGGAAAGTTTCGAGCTCAGATAACCCTTGATTCTCCTGATCACATAACTCTGATATTAAGAGGCCCAGAGGCTAAAATCATGACCCTCATTGTCCCCCCAGGAAGAGGAATGGTGTCTCTATAGCCTAATGGAGGCCTCACAAAAATCTCCAGAGCTGTCATTTCAAGTACCGGGAGTGTGGGCAGAGGACAATCCTCCAGGACTGGCAATAAATATAACCCCTGTTATTGTGGAACTAAAGCCAGGGGGCAAACTGGTCCATCAGAGGCAGTACTTCATCCCACGCAAAGCACAAATAGGAATCTACAAGCACATGGAGAGGCTCTTGCACTGTGGAATCCTCTGACTTACAAGCCATAAATCAGGTCACAGTCACTCTACACCCTGTCATCCCAAACCGGTGTATGCTGCTGGGTCTCATCCCTGCTGAGGGTGCTTTCTTCACCTGTTTGGACCTTAAGGACACTTTCTTCTGCATCCACCTAGCATCCCCAAGGAGCCAGCCGATCTTTGCTTTCTAATGGAAGGACCTGACAAATGGCACCAAGGGACAGTTAACTTGGACCCAGCTGCCCCAAGGCTTCAAGAATTCCCCAACCATCTTCGGTAAGGCATTAGTCTAAGATTAGAAAGCCTTTCCAGCACACCAGTGTGACTGTACCTTGCTCCAGTATGTAGATGATTTACTGTTGGCAGTACCAACCCATGAAAGCTGTAGGCAAGGGACACAACAACTGCTCACCCTCCTGTGGAAGGCAGGTTACAAGGTCTCAAAGAAAAAAGCCCAAATATGTCAGGAAAAACTTAGGTATCTAGGTTTTCATTTGTCCCAAGGCCAGTGCCAACTTGGCCCTGAAAGAAAAC
>NW_006989362.1:0-675 GCF_000164805.1 Carlito syrichta
CTCCCTTGCAGAGGGCTTCAGACACCGGGTTGCCAGGTCGCCATCTTGCCCCCTCTCTACTTCCAGATAAAGGTTTCTGCTAGCTGGCCTTTGGTGACTCCCCGCTACGCAAGCCCCTCAAGACCAGGACTCACTTTGAACGTGCCTGCCAAGAGCAGGGCTTAGTGAACGCTGCCCCTGCCTGAGTCCACGGCCAGGAGAAAGCGCAGGCCCCGGTCGCCGCTCCCTCCAGCCCCCGCATGCCCCAGCCCAGCCTTGCCCGGCCTGGCCCCCTCCTCTGGGGTCTCTTCTTATTGAATCCTGCCCTGAGAGTGAGTCATGCAATTTTATTGCTGATGATAAGACACATTTTTTTCTACAAAAAGGAAGTGTCATACCTACTGTGTGAAAAAGAAGCTAGGTTCTTGGGTCCACCTAAGTATGCAGCTGCATAGCTATCCCTTAAAAGGGAGGCCATGTGGTGGACTGAAAGTCCTTCTGCTAGAGAAGTCAGCACACTGCCCAGGGCAGGGAGAAGTCCCCAGAGCCCCACGCACTGCCCCAGCCCAGGATACGCTGCCCTGGACAGCCCCGCGGTCCTCAGTGCATGTCCCATATGGCATCAGGGGGCACTGGACTTCAAAAAAACCTAGGCATTTGGCCTTTCCCAGTGCACACCAGTGAAAAACCAGTCTC
>NW_006989363.1:0-568 GCF_000164805.1 Carlito syrichta
GCTGTTCCTCATATAGCAGAAGAGCAATAAGCAAGAGAAAAGGATGACTTGACCTTCTATAACAAAACTAATCTTCACCGATGATGATGGAGCCCACATGATTTCATCACCTCTTAATGATTCCACCTCTTAATAGTGTTATAATGGCAATTATATTTCAATGTGAGTTTTGGAGGGGACAAGTATTCACACTATGGCACCATGGTACATCCTTTTTGGGCCCTAAAGTATTATTATTATTATTTCAGCATCATCAGCTTACACAGACAGATACTCTGGGAAAGTTTGTCTTCTTGTTGCAATGGTTTGGAAAATATCCCTAGGTAAAAAGCTAAATCAACAAAGCATTTAACCCATGTATTTTCCTTTTCCCAAAGATCACAGTTTTGCTTTGCCTTTGCACAATATCACAAAATAATGCCATAAAACTTGCCTTGCAGACTTTGAGAACTTATTTTTTATGAAACAAAGTAAGTCTAGTACCCTCTAATAAGTCTACAGCAATATATCATTTTAGTTATATTATATTTGAAATAATTTTTTGTTTTTATTTTTAACTGACACGTAA
>NW_006989364.1:0-669 GCF_000164805.1 Carlito syrichta
TTAACATATACATGTAAATATAATTAAACAAATTTAGATTTAATGACCCTTATTTTTACATTTTAGATATGAAACAGTAACACATTTATTACCATTTTAAGATACTTAAATTTTCAACTTGCAAGGCTATACTTTGTCCTAATAGGCAGTTTAATAAAAACTGTGTAGTTTTAAGCAAGTTTTAAATTTTTTAGCTGAATTATTTTTAGTATCACTGGTAGAAGGCAGAACCAAAACTGATTTAGGGTTCTCAGTCTTAGGACGACAAAGGCAATATTTTATCCAGCGACACAGCTTTTTACAATAAACATTGTGGGTGTGAGTGTAAACTAGTACAACAGCTGTGGAAAAGAGTGTGGTGATTCCCAAAGTTCTAAAAATTGACCTTCCATATGACCCCGCAATCCCCCTACTGGTAGTATACCAAGAATATATAAATAACTCTACAAAAACGATTCCTGCACATGGATGTTTGTTGCAGCATTGTTCACAATAGAGAGAACATGGAACAAACCATGCAGCCCATCAAAAGAGGACTGGATAAAAAAATGTGCATATACACAATGGAATATTATGCCTCCATTAAGAAGAACAAACTCATGAACTTCACAGCAACCTGGATGAAATTAGAGTTTATAATACTGAGTGAATCTTTCACAGAAACAAAGA
>NW_006989365.1:0-1250 GCF_000164805.1 Carlito syrichta
GCTAGCTGATTTAACGAGTTGGTTAACCAGTTAGCTAACTGTTTTAACTATTTGGTAAACGAGTTAACTGGCTGACTTAACTAGTTGCATAATAAGTTAGCTAGGTTACTTAACTTGTTGGCTGATGAGTCGCCCGACAAGTTAGCTGGTTTAACATGTTGACTGACTACTTGGCCAACTTATTACCTGGCTTAACATGGTGGCCCAATAGTCGGCCGACTAGTTAGCTTGGTCAATGAGTATACTGATGAGTTGGCTCCCTAGTTCGCAGGATTAACTAGTTGGCTGACTGGTTTTCTGACCTAAGTAGTCTGCCAACTATTTGGCTGACTAGTTGGATGGCCTAACTATTTGGCCACCTAGTTAGCTGAGCTAACTTCTCAGTTCCCAATTTGCCCAACAAGTCGGCCTATTGGTTATGTGAAATAACTAATTGGCTTGCTACATGGCCGACTGCTCAGCTTACTTAACTATTCGGCAAGCGAGTTAGCCGGCTGGTCAGCTGAATTAACCAGTTGGCCAGTGAGTGAGTGACTGGTCAGCTGACTTAACTAGTCAGAGGGTGAGTGAGTTGACAGTTCATGTGACTTAACTAGTCGGCCGGCGAGTGAGTCGACTGTTTAGCAGATTTAACTATTTGGCTGGCGAGTGAGCAAGTGGTCAGCTGAATTTAGTTGACTGGCTAGTGAGCCGACCAGTCAGACTTATCTAGTCGTCCAACGATTGAGATGTCTGGCGAGACCACATAACTAGTCAGCCATCAAGTGAGCCGATGGGAGAGCTACCTTAACTAGTCAGCCAATGAGCTAGCCGACCAGTGAGCTGACTTAATAAGTTGACTGGCAAGCAAGCTGACTAGTTAGCTGAAGTGTTGACCTGTGAATGAACTGATAAGTAATTGACCTGTTGGCAGGAAGCGAGCCAACTAATTTGCTGACCTTTTGACAAGTGAGTGAGCTAACTAGTTAGTTGACCTGATGGAAAGGGAACGGGTCACTAGTTAACTGATCAGCTGGTTGAGTGGCTAGCCGATTAGTCAGTTAAGAAATTAGCAGATTTGCTAGCTGACATAACTAGCTACCTGAATACCTAGCTGGCTATCTAGCTGACACAACTAGCCAGCAAACAAGCTATCTAGCTAGCTGACTTAACTAGCTAGCTATCTGGCTAGTTAGCTGGGTAGCTGACTTAACCATATAGCTGACAACCTAGCTGACTAGCTAGCTGAATGAACTGGCTAGCTGAGTAGC
>NW_006989366.1:0-530 GCF_000164805.1 Carlito syrichta
AGAAAGAAAGAAAGAAAGAAAGAAAGAAAGAAAGAAAGAAAGAAAGAAAGAAGTAAAGAAGGAAGGAAGAAAGGAAGAAAGAAAATAGAAAGAAGGAAGGAAGAAGGGAAGGAAGGAGGGAGGGAAGGAAGGAAGGAAGAAAGGATGGAAGGAAGAAAGAAAATAGTCTAAAATAATAATTTAACAAAGAAGGCTTATGTTTGTGTAAATATATACTGGGACATATACCTAACACAATAAGGCAAGAAAAAACTTACGAAATGAAGAAAATTGTAAGATTTATAGATATCCTACTTGTGAGAGACTGAGAGACAAGGATGGCTTTATTGATTCTGAATGGTGAAGAACTTTGACTGGCACAAGACAACAGGGATATAAAATTCTGATATCATAACTAGAAAATGCTAGTGGTACTGGACATCTGACAGGGAAGTGGAAGTTTAGAGATTGTGCAGGTGCATAAATTCAAAATGATCAGGAATCAGTATTTACACATGATCAATGATGAATATGAGCTGGAAGCATGAAAA
>NW_006989367.1:0-693 GCF_000164805.1 Carlito syrichta
CTTATCAACAGGGTGTCTGAATGAAACGTAATTGTACACCTAACCTTTAACTGTACCCCATAAAACCATCATAAAAAATACTGATTAATAAAAAAAAAATTCCTAGGCAAGCAAAGAAGTAGGACAACACAATCTATAATGAGGAGATAAGGAATCAATCACAAACAAACTGAAAACGGATACAGATGTTAGGATCAACAGATAAGGACAATACAACTGCAATTATACTTAGAGCCTATAGGTTCTAAGTGATAAAATCCCGAATTCAACATCTGTATAAAAATATAATATCTGAAAATTATTTTTTACAAAAAAGACACACACACACAATGAATGAGATGGACAGCAATTTAGGTATTACCAAAAGAATCATGTTTTCAAAGATAATTGTGTTTTGGCAAACTATACACATATTTTAGGATGTCCAGAGTAAAATAGGAAAATGGAAAATTTTTATGAAAGGCCAAAAAGTTTTTGATTTGGTGAAAACAATAAGCCTATAGACTTAAGAATCTCAACAAAGCCTAAGAACCAGAAACATGAGGAAAATTACACCAAAGCTTGTAATAATCAAATTGATCAAAACAAGTGATAAAAAGAAAAATTTTAAATGAGCCAGAGAGTAAAATGACTAAGATTTATAGTTTCAGGGAATAAAGATGAAAGTGTAAACTAAAAAAAAAAAAAAAAAAA
>NW_006989368.1:0-496 GCF_000164805.1 Carlito syrichta
CCCAAGAAAATATTTGGTGGCATTGTAGAGGGAAAAGTTGGCATAATTTGTTACTATTCAACTTGCATGTCATTTGTGCATAGGCCAAATTGGCTATTCCATTTATTCCACCATTCCATTCCACATCTGAGAGTACTCAAACTCTTCACCAACATCAGAGAGCACTACAAGATTCCCTTAACTTGAATTTGTACTTTGACTCCATGGGGTCCCCAGGAAAGTCCCTAATGAATACAAGGCTAGAAATCAAATAGCTGCAGATATTCAGTCTGAACTTTTTTGATGGTGTACTACTCATAAAAATTTACATTCAATTAATTATATTTACCATAATCAACAAATTTTTATATAATTTATTAGGAATGCCCTTCAAGAACTAGCTAACTAATTGGACACTACCAGCAGGATGGTTTGGGCAAATAAAATAGCATTAGACATAATATTAGCAAAAAAGTGAGGAGTTTGTGTCATTCTGGGAGAAAAATGTTGCACTTTC
>NW_006989369.1:0-495 GCF_000164805.1 Carlito syrichta
AGTCCCCGACATTTCCCCCTTCTTTATTTATTTTTGTGGCATAAGGTTATCTTGGCTCCTGTCTTAGGTTGTTCTCGCTTCACCTTGGTTGTTACCCATCATCGGCCTGTTCCCCCTCTACGTGGGGAATGCCTGTCTTAGGTTCATATCAGGTGGCTGGAATCTTACCTGTCATTGAATACCAAGACTTCTTCTTACACCACATGTTCTATGGGGCATGGGGCTTGTTGTAGCTTTATCATATGTAAATCTCTTTGCACTGTTATTATAGAGGTCCAGATAGATCTTATAATGCATGGTCCGAGACAAAACAATAACAGGCCAACAATGCTTACTGTAATTATTGGGGTCAGCCATTTCCATAATGTCTGAATTGGAAATCCCATAAGGCTTTGAATTTTATCGAATATGTCTTTAGCCATATTCATAGGAAGCATATATATATATATATTTTTTTTTTTTGAGTTGGAGTCTCACTCTGTCACCCAGACTGGA
>NW_006989370.1:0-512 GCF_000164805.1 Carlito syrichta
CTTTTTTGTCTGCACAAGGTTAGAGAAAACAGAGGTGAGAGGAAGAAGTAAAGAGAAGGGAAGAAAGAAAGAAAGAAAGAAAGAAAAGGAAGGAAGGAAATAAGATGTTCTAAAGGCAGGAAAGATGTTGTTTAGGAGGAAAAACTATTGATTAGGGAAGAAAACCCCTCCCTGTTTCCTCCTTGTTCCTGCTCTTTGTGTCCTGATAGCCCACTGGTGGTAGGTCCTAACACCTATACCAATTCTTCTTTCCTCTCAGCATAAACGTTAGTGCCTGGGCTCACACTGAGGTCACCTTCCCGTGTCTATTGTATGGCAAAACATGACCAGGTCTCCAGTGGTCAAAGATCTCAGATACAAGAAGAACAGTCTTTTGGATGTGTCTACTGACATGGGTATTTGACTCTTGATGGATGGGTTGGAGTTGGTGTTCCCACTATTATACATTTGCACAATCCAATTCAGCCCTTTCCCTTGGAGTTTGTGGGTCTAATTCCACCAGTAACCAGTGC
>NW_006989371.1:0-478 GCF_000164805.1 Carlito syrichta
GCAGTCAATCATCTAGAATGTACATTGCATTTGAGGCACCTGTAAAAATTCACTGAAATGCATTGACCCAATTAAGGCCAATGATGGGAATCAAAGTCTGCTTCATCTTGGATAGAATACATTTAATTAATGGGGAAGCGATATCTTTCTTGACAGGCTTCCAGACCAAGCAGGCAGTGACATGATATGTTTGGAGAGACTCACTGGAGAGCACTGTTTGAATGGAGGAAGGGAAGAACATGTCAAAGTAGGGAAACCCTTCAGTCATAGGCCCCCTCACTCCAAGACAATTAACAAACCAAAAACTCAATCTCTCAGTTCTCTGTAAGATGGAGTTTATTCGATCATGCATATATACCACATTTTTTATCCCATTTCAGTGGGGAGCAAGGTTTGTCACATGTTTTTACTATTGTGAATAGTGCTGCTAGGGAATACTATGCAACCACAAAGGCCAAATTTAAGGATTTCACAGCAA
>NW_006989372.1:0-843 GCF_000164805.1 Carlito syrichta
ATGGGTTAATTTCCATTGTATGGCGGCAGTATGGTAGAACTGTGTTAAGTCCCCAGTCATGGTTGGGAACCATGTGTTAGGGGGGGCTACTTTTGAAGCCTGCCAGATGATGTCATTAGTGGAGAGGTCTATAACCTGCCATGTTAGATTTTGGGGCTGGTGTGGGTTTGGGTTGGCTATGACACTACATTGAAAACACGATATATATAGTATTAGCATTATGGGGGTAAGTGAGAGCAGCGCAATCTTAGCTTTAGGGGATTGTCCTTGTCCGGCATGCTTTTGCATTCTGGTACTTAGTCTTTCAACACAGCAAAGTGGTCTGCCGGCCGGGCATGGGTGTAGTGGACCCACAGGACGATTCCGTCCACTTTGAGTGCTGTGGGCGTGGTTAGGATTACAACGGAGGGTCCTTTCCAACGTGACTGGAGCGTCTGGTGCTGATGTCTATGGACGTACACCCAGTCACTTGGGCGGTAGCAGTGTGGTTCCGGGGGTGGCCCGGTTTCGTAGAGGGCCTTTAATGCAGGCCACACTCGCTCATGTGCTTTTTGCAGTGCTTGCAAGGAAAAAAGGAGTTGTTGGTCATCAAATTCAACAAGTATTTCAGGTTTTAAATTTGGAACAATAGGTGGGGGAATGCCAAACATGATTTCAAAGGGCGTGAGGCCCATTTTATAGGGAGAATAGCGCACGCTATAAAGGGTGAAGGGAATGAGAGCCACCCAGTCCCTGCCAGTCTCCAGGGCTAATTTAGTTAAGGTCCCTTTTAACATTCTATTGATGCATTCTACCTGTCCTGAACTTTGGGGCCTGTATGCACAGTGTAACTTCCAATCTGCC
>NW_006989372.1:1545-26684 GCF_000164805.1 Carlito syrichta
GTCCTAATTTTTCTGGTAAGATCATACTGCAGTTTGCTGCCCTCCACCAGCCGTGCAAGCATTGTACCATAGGTTGGCGTTTGATCCAATTTAAATCTTCTTCTGTGTACTTGGGATCTTCTGGCAACTCTGGTGCCCCTGGGTCTGGTAGCGTAGTTACTAGGACATGATTTACAGACATGGCTGCCTCCTTTGCTTTTAGGTCAGCCAAGTGGTTTCCCCTGGCTACTGGTGTGTCCACTGTCTGGTGTCCCGGACAATGGATGATGGCTAATGCCTTAGGTAGCCAGAAGGCTTGTAGCAGCTCGAGGATCTCAGCTTTGTTTTTGATAGTTTTTCCTTCTGCCGTTAGGAGCCCCCTTTCTCTGTAAATGACTCCATGTACATGAGCCGTGGCAAATGCATACCTGCTGTCTGTATAAATGTTTACCCATGCCGGGCTCGGTGGCTCAGCCTGTAATCCCGTGCCTTTGGGAGGCTGAGGTGAGTGGATTGCTTGAGCCCATGGGTTCGAGACTCGCCTGGGCAGCGAGACCTCATCTCTATAATAAATCAAAAAATTAGCCAGGCGTGGTAGTGCACGCCTGTAGTTCCAGCTACTTGGAAGGCTGAGGCGGAAGGATTGCCAGAGCCCAGCAGGTCGAGGCTGTGGTGGCCGGGAGCAGCCACTGCACTCCAGTCTGGGTGACAGAGTGAGACTCCAACTCAAAAAAAAAAAAAATGTTTACCCGTTTGCCAGCTCCCATAGTCAGCGCTTTGGTTAGTGTGATTAACTCAGCCCACTGGGCGGAGGTTCCAGCCACTAATGGTTCTGCCCAGACAGTTTCAGTCTCCGTGGTTACAGCTGTCCCTGCATACCTTGTTCCATTCCGGACGAAGCTACTGCCATTTGTGTGCCAGGTGTTATCTGCACCAGGCAAGGGCTGATCCTGGAGATCGGCTCTCACCCCAGGCACCTTGGCCAGGATTTCTTGACAGCCATGGAGGGGGGCCTCCCAGTCCAGGTTGGGGAGCAGTGTGGCTGGATTCAAGGAGGTGGGGGTCTGGAACAAAATTCTAGCAGGATCTAGGAGCAAGCCCTGGTAGTGAGTCAAGCGGGCATTACTTATCCATTGATCTGGTGGCTGAGTATCCCCTCTATGGCATGGGGTGTACTGACATACAGTTCTTGACCCATGGTTATTTTGTCAGCATCCTTGACCATAGTGGCGACTGCTGCAATGATTTTCAAACATGGGGGCCATCCAGCTGCTACAGGATCTAATTTCTTTGAGAGGTATGCTATGGGCTTTTTCCAGGGGCCTAGCTGTTGTAGCAGGACCCCCTTTGCGACCCCTTTCAGTTCATCCACATATAGATAAAACGGCTTTGTTAATCAGGTAACCCAAGGGCCGGGGCCGAGAGTAATGCTTGTTGGAGGTTATTAAAAGATTGATTCATGGCCTCCGTCCAGACAAAGTCTTGCTTACTTTTAGTGGCTTCATATAGTGGTCTAGCCAACTCAGCGATCCCCGGAATCCACAAGTGGCAGAACCCCGCTGAACCCAGGAATTCTCGTACCTGGCGGACATTTTGTGGCAGTGGAATTCTTAGAACAGTTTCCTTTCTGGCATCCGTTAGCCATCGCTGCCCATCTTTTATTTTGTATCCCAGATAGCTCACCTCTGTTCTGCAGATTTGTGCCTTTTTTGCCAAGGCGCGGTACCCCAGGGTGCCCAGAGTTTGTAATAAGTCCTTGGTGCCTTGGTGAATAGGTTTTGACCTAACAGGGGGTATGGGCACTCGGAGATGACTATAAAGGAATGAGACACTTGGCCCACACCAAGGTCCGCTGTCCTTTGGGTGGTCCATGGATACGGCTTAGTGCCAGTGGCCCCCTGCACCCACAAAATCTTGTTTGATACCCTTCCATGTGGTTGTAGTAGGACAGAATGCTGCGCCCCTGTGTCCACATGGAATTGCATTGGCTGCCCCTCCACCTTAAGAATTACCCTGGGCTCGGGGAGGGGCTCTGAACCCTGACCCCCCTAGTCCTCAGGGTATAGGTTTTCCCCCAGGTTTAGGATGTGTAGCTTATCTCCTGGATCCCTGGGATTAGGGTGTTTCTTGGGACAGTCTTTCACCCAATGACCCTCTTCTTTGCAATATGTACACTGGTTTCTGTTTAGTTTGGGGCATCCCTTCTGACAACTGCCCTCCTTACCTGGCTCCACGGCCAGTTTTTTGAGGCATCTCTGTTTCTCCTGGGGGTCATTGGTGGTGGTGGCCAGCAGGATTTTGGCTAAGATGCGAATCTGGCAGTTGTTTATTCTGATCTGCTAGTCCTCTGGGCTTTCTCGGCTGTTGTATACTCTTTCAGCCACTATTAGTAAGTCCTGAAGGCTTTTCTCTCCTAACCTCTCTACCCTCTGAAACTTTATTTTAATATCTGGGGCAGCTTGATTGACAAAAGCCATTATAATGCCTGCCCTAGTCTCCAGTGCTTCTGGATTCATAGGAGTGTACCACCTGAAGGCCTCTGTAATTCTCTCCAGAAAAGTGGCCGGACTCTCATCCTTATCCTGCCTAACATCATATACTCTGGCCAAATTAGTGGGCTTGCGTGCCGCAGCCCTGAGACCTGCCATTAGAGTCTGGTGATAGACCCGGAGCTTCTCCTTACCTTCCACCATATTAAAGTCCACGCAGGACGGGACAGGGGAAAGGCTGCATTGATGAAATTCGGATTCTGGGTCAGTTGTCTGTCCTCCCCTAGAATCAATTTCCGGGCTTCCGTCTGAATGCGCTCTCTTTCCTCCATGGTGAAGAGAACATTTAAAAGCATTTGGCAATCATCCCAGGTGGGCTGGTGGGTAAAGAGAATGCTTTCTAACAAGTCAGTTAAATCTTTGGGATTATCAGAAAACTTGGCAGTTTAGGCTTTCCGGTTGTACAAATCAGAGGTGGAGAACGGCCAGTAGTGCAGGGGTTGTTCTCCAGTTTCATCCGGAGGCCCCATTGCATGGAGGGGAAGCATGGTGGGTCAGCGGGTCCCATATTTGGGGCCGGGGCTGCCCGATTAGTGCGTCCCTGTGTTCCCGCCGCCGGTCCGCGCAGGGGCTCCTCCACCTGTGGAACAGGGTCCCGGCCCCCAACGGCGCCCTCTCTAGGCACCAGGGGAGCCGAAGGGATATCATGATAGGGAGGAGGGAAAAGTAAATTCTCAGGTTCTGCATCCTGCGGGACCACGTAAAGAGGGGTTTTAGTTGACCCCTGGGTTTCCGTGGGCCTGCCAGACTTTGTCTCCTGTGAGGCCAGGACTCTGAGTGTTGGCCCTGTTTGAGGTGGAATAAAAGATTTGGCCCATGGGGGGGCATTATTAATTACATCCTGCCATACGAGGATGTAAGGCACTTGATCCGGGTGGCTATGACATCCGTCCTGGAAGATAACATGCTTAACCTGCAAAACAAGACTTAGTGAGAAAGTGCCCTCTGGCAGCCATCCTACATTGAAGGACAGCCATTCAGACGAGCAGAGGGTTTGAAACTTTTTCATGTGGATAGTTACACTCAGATTATGAGCCCTTTCTTTTACGTCTGAAAAGTGGTCAGTCATCAGGGTTAGAGGGGTGGTCAGCGCCTGTCCCATGTTTTCCATCCACAATAACACAACCACAAACACAGCAGACAAAATGAAGCTACCAACATAAAAGTGTGGTTTTCCGTGGCCATGAAGACAAAAGTAAAACTGAGCTGAGGGTAAGTCCGTGCCCCTAGGCGACTGACTTTCCTCACAGATGAGGACTTTGTCCTCCAGACGAGGCCGCAGGACATCTCCCATGACCCCTGGTCGACGGCCTGCCAGCACGTCAGCTTAAGCCAATGCCAACCCGGATACAGAGTGGAATTCCTATGGATAATACAGATGTGTGCTGATAGACAGAAAAACGAGTGCACTCACCTGCCGGCGCTGGGAACCTCCAGGCTGGGTGTCTGGGGGGGGGGGGGCAATCTCTGGGATCCCGGACGAGCCCCCAAATGTTGTACCCGAATCCTAAATCCAAGAGATCACCAAAGAGCCAGCTCCAATGTAAATCACATGAGGGTCTTTATTCAGGCTCAAGTCTGGGCTCACGTCCATAACCACTGCAGCAGTACAGGAACGAGAGCCCCAACCCAGCGCAGCAAGCAGCTTATATACACAGTTACAAGGGAGGGGAAAGAACTTTAAACTTGTTCGCACATGATTGGGTAATTTCTCCTACTGGGTACAGGGGTGTTTGGGATTGATTGGTTTGCATGGTCGCGGGTCACAGCTGACCGCGGCTGACCATCAACGGTCAGGCAGGCTGGGTGGAACCGGTTGGGACATCTGGAATGTGAGATTACTAGGGGAGTGGGGCAGGAAATGGGGCCAGAGGGTCTGCACCGTGACTCTGTGGTTTTCTTTTGGTATGTGAACTTGTTTACCAAAAGTATACTACTGGATTTGGGTGGGAAAGCAAGAATACATCTGAGTTTTAAAAACAAGTTTCAATATACATTCAAGCCAAGCTTCAACCTACACTTAAAATAAGTTTTATCACACAATTATGAACTAGATGGCCCTTGAGCTCCTCACCTATCTCCTTGAGTGACTTTTTTTGTTTTCCCTAATGAAAATAGTCCTCAAAGAGAAATGTTTTGCCAGTGTGGAAGAGGTGAAACAAGAAACCGCGGAAGCACTAAAAGGCATCAAAACTGATGAGTTCAAAAACTATTTTGATCAGTGAAAAAGCATCTGGATAGGTGTATTGCATCAAACAGAGAGAGAATATTCTGAATGTGATTGAAGCTTAAACATAAAATCATAAATACACAATTTTAAATACATACCAGGTTTTTTGGGGGCCCTCCCTCGTACACCTTATAAAAATGTCCTTTCTTCTTTCTTTCTTTCTCTTTCCCTCCCACCTTCCCTCTTTTTTCTCCCTTCCTCCCTCCCTTTTTTCCTTCCTTCCTTTCTTTTCTTTCTTTCTTGGCAGTAGCATTATTGGCCCTTATTTTTCTACATAATCACAAGAAACTAAAGTTAACTAATTATATTCATGATTATTTTATGAAGGCGTTTGCCTATTAGATATGGTCTGCTTGGTAAGCTGCACCTTTTTTAAAAGTATATGTCTTATCTTGTGTATTTAGCTCTAAATTCTAACATACAAACCTATTTCATTAATCATAAAATCTTTTTAGAATAAAAAAAACTGTGCTATTGCAAGAAAAGAGACATCGAAAGCATAGTTTTCTTGTTTTTGCTAGATGACAATTATTTTATGGAATTATTTTGACAATTATTACATATAATATTTAATTAATATATAAATCTAATTATTTTTTTTAAAAATAATTGTTTGATAATTATTTGTTATGGAAATATTCTGTTAAACCAAAAATCCTGTTAGAATTCAAACTTGTTGGATCATCTGAGGTCAATGTACTTTGTAGTGACTCTCTTTATCCTAAGCTACTGGGAATGAAAAACCCAGTGTAGAAAGTACTTCTTATGGTTTGTTTACAAGTTTTGTGGGCACTGGTTTCTTTTAATTCAAATCTGACTGTTCAATGCTGTTTTTTTAGATGGACCCAAGGGTCATTTGTAGGTAACAATAAGGAAGAGGCTGCCTCCAGGCTGTGCCTTCCATTCTTTGCCCACCCAAAGCATTCCGACCCCTCCACGCAGGACCTGTGCACTGGCCCCCAGCCTACCTTCCATATATCAATTACCCTTTCTCCTCTTCCTCTTTGCTTGATCTTTCTTTGTTCTCCCTCATTTCTTTCCAAAATGAGAACCTGTAATATGTAATTTGATAAATGGGTATAAATAAAATGACCTTTCAGCCTTAATGCTGCTTCCAAAGGAAGAGAACCTTAAATTATGAAATATCAAAAGGTCATTGGGAGGACTTTTTAGCAGTTAAATATATATATAAAAATTAGAAAATTAGATCCTACTAATTAAAAATTTGTGGTAATTCAACCTTGAAGCTACTTTTTAAAAACTAATTAGAAATAACTTCACAGGGAAGTCATACTGTAAAAAAGATTATAGTATTAAGTGTAAATTACTTAAGAAAAAGAGTATTTAGATATATTGTTTAGAGACAAAGTACACTGTTGTCTATTCAGCAGAATATATCCAACAAGAAGTCTTGGTACATTTTCTTAGCAGATAATTGAAATCACTTTATAACTGTGAAAGCTCAAGAGGCTCATATAACTTTAAAAATACTTTAAATCAGATTTTAAAAAATTAATTCAGAATATCTTTTCCACTTGGGTTGTTCAAGATTAGTGAGGTTTTATCATACTTACCTCTTATGTAGGCAGCAGGAACCCAAGAGGAGGTGACTGTGCGCCTTCCACTGACTCCCAGGAGGAAGGTTAATACATTGTAAAGCAACATGGCACCTTTATAGAGGTCATTTTCAGATAACCTTAACTTCAAAATATAATGTTTAGAGTCAGGAAATGAATGGAAATCTCTGGGCAATCCAATACAACTCGGGGATAATATTACCCACCTCAGGGAGCTGTTTTAAGGGTATAGTGCCAGAGTCCTACCTTCAGCTTAATCACATTTCTTCCTGCCCTTTTGGTCTCTGTGGTCAGCTTCTGGGCTGTCACACAGAGAGCAGATGTGGAGGAGGAACAGAGGAATGAGGTACCTTTTGACAACTGTTCTTAAAGAGTTGGCTCCATGGCCGGGTGCGGTGGCTCACGCTTGTAACGCCTGAGCCCATGGATTTGAGACCAGCCTTGGCAGCTTGGCGAGACCTCATCTCTACAAGAAATAATAAAAAAAATTAGCTGGGCATGGTGGCACATGCCTGTAGTTCCAGC
Source organism: Carlito syrichta (assembly GCF_000164805.1). NCBI lineage: Eukaryota > Metazoa > Chordata > Mammalia > Primates > Tarsiidae > Carlito > Carlito syrichta. The sequence goes on from NW_006989372.1 coordinate 8,406, forward strand.
TACTTGGAGGGCTGAGGCAGAAGGATCACCTGAGCCCACAAGGTGGAGGCTGCCGTGGCTGTGAGCATGCCACTGCACTCCAGCCTGGGTGACAGAATTGGCTCAAATACAGTTTAAAGATTAGCCCATTTACCTCCCTACCATCACTATGGCATTCCAGAATGTCTTCCTCCAAGTGCGTGATATGAAGTTTCCGTTCCTCTCCAAGAAGAGTTTCAAATGAATAAAAATGTTGAAGGATAGGAAAGCTAGGAGGTATTGGCAGGGCAATTATTGTGTGCCCAACGTGCCTTGGGAATCATCAAGAACCCTTCAATACCAAAGACATACTCCTAATAGCATGCATTCATTCATCAACCATTAAACCAACATTTGTTTTGTGCCTGACACATTCCCAGGACTACCTCTAGCACAGAGTAGTCAATATTCAAAGGCATAGTCTCTCCCCTCCGCATATTATAGCCCTGAGGCAGACAAGCGCCCTAAAGTCTTGGTGCTCCAAGTGCAGCCTGTGGACCAGCAGCATCCGCATCACCTGGGAGCTTGCTAGAAATTCAGAATCTCAAGCCCCAACTCAGGCTTACTGAATCAGAATCTGCATTTTTTTTTTTTTTTTTTAGATGGAGTCTCACTCTGTTGCCCAGACTGGAGTGCAGTGGCATGCTCCCGGCTACCGGCAGCCTCGAGCTGCTGGACTCCGGCGATCCTTCCACCTTGGCCTTCCAAGTAGCTGGAACTACAGGTGTGCGCTACCACGCCCGGCTAATTTTTTGATTTATTCTAGAGATGAGGTCTCGCCAAGTTGCCCAGGCGAATCTCGAACCCGTGGGCTCAGGCAATCCACTCACCTCAGCCTCCCAAAGCACGGAATTACAGGCTGAGCCACCGAGCCTGGCTTCAGAATCTGCATTTTAACAAGAGTACCAGGTGAAAATAATTCTTACGGTGGGTTTGCATATTTTCATGTGTACATTATAATTTGAAAAGCATGGCTTTATTATGTTATACCTTCTGGGATTGTAGAATATACATGAACAAGCTGAGGCACAGCTATTTGTTTTGATTTCCTGTGGATCAAGAAAGGCTGTACACTAATTCCCTTGGTTACTGCTATATGAATTCCCTTTGCTACTACTGTAACAAAGTACCACAAACTTGGTAGCTCAAACAACAGAAATTTATTGTCTCACAGTTCTGGAGGTCGAAATTCTTAAATCCAAGTGTTGGCAGGATTGTTTCTTTCTGAAGGCTGGGAGAATCAGTTCCATGATTCTCTCCTAGCTTCTGGTGGCCTCACTTATTCCTCGGCTTACAGATGACCACCTTCTCCCTATGTTATTTCATTGTCTTCCCTCTATGCATGTCTGTCTCTGTGTCCAAATTTCCCCCATTTATAAGGACACCAGTTGTTTGTCAGGTCGGCCCTGACAACCCCATTCTTGATTTGGTTATCCTCAAATACCCTATTTCCAAATAAGGTCACATTCACAGGTACAGGGGGTTAGGATTTGAACATCTTTTGGGAGGATACGAGTCAACCCTTACTCTGATGCTTGGCCCCAACTTGAAAGCTAACTGAGGAAGGGCAGGGGAAGGCACTTTGCTGGTGGGTACTTTCACTCAGGAAGAGAAGGGAGGAAGCAATCTGCCTAAGGAACCACATGCTTCTCGTGACCATGGCTGAAGGATAGATGCGGACGGAAGGTGAGGGAAGGAGGGAGGTAGACCTGCTGGAGAAGTAGGCAGATCCCAAAACGCAGCAACAGAGTTGAACTTTTATTCTGTAGATGATAGAGAATCAGAGGAAAGGTTCTAAGCTTTGGTGACATAGGTTTTCAGCTTCCAGGAAGTAGAATGAAGGGTGGACTGAGTTTGCTTTTGGGATTAGAGTCATCTCTGAAGAGGCCATCTCTCAGTTCTCAGTCAGAGAACTTCAAAGAAGAAGAAGGAGGGTCATTTTTAGACAGGAAGAAATGGTGCTGCAAGCCACCCTTGGGGCTTATGTAAATCCTGAATTCTTACTTGGTCTTTGATTAGCCACAGGAGGCAGGGATTACCCTACCCACATTAGCCTTGGGATTGGTGTTCCTTAAGAAGAGAACTTTTGACTCAAAAGGAAAGCAAGACAAAGGATGCTCCTTGCCCCACCTCCCCTCCTCCCAGTAATCAGCCCAGGGGCGCACCAGGAGACCAAAGATCTTCCTTTGATACCTGCAAAATTCAGACAAAGCTGTCGCTGGAGAAACATTCATGACTCTCCTGGGATTCAGATCAAAGAACACAGAAGAAGAACCTGGATTGAAAGGCAGTCTCTATTTAACTGGAAACTTTAGGAATTAATTTAGAATCTTATCTTTCCCAAACCTTGGAGGTGGGCCAGCTCTTAAAGAAGAGTATTCGAAGAAAAACACCAAAGTATTGAATGGCTCAAAAGAGCTGATAAACATGTGTGCTCACTAAAAGGCTGGCTGCACTGGAAGCCCTGTCATGAGCTGAGGAGTTAGAGGGGATTGTTCTAATCCCTGTTCAATCTAATTTTTGTAAGCCCTTAGTTCTCCATCCAATTACCTACTGAACGCAACATAAAGCAGCGTTGAGTTGGAGTAAGGCCTACCTGAAAGTGGTGCAGGAAACTCCAAAACTATACACAGTTAGGGGGTCCCTTAAATCGAAGGCAAAGACCTCATCTGGGCCCACTGGCAAAACAGGTGGGCATTGAGGGGGGACAGAGAAGTACTTTGGCTGCTAGAAATGGGAAACTTCTCTTGATTATCGCACCCTTATATGGTTTAGAAGTCTTTTACTGTAAAAGGTTAGATAGTAAATATTTTAGCTTTGGAGGCCACATACAGTTTCTGTTTGCCTGAACAGTCTCTGTGGCTTTGGGGATTTTCAAAAAAACAAAGCTTAAAATCATTTTTGGTTTGTATGCCACACGAAAACAGGCCGAAAGCCCTTGTTAGTGAACCTGGCTTAGAGCAGGCTCATGACGCCAGAGACAAAAACAGATAAGCAAAATGTTTTGGTTAATCCTTTGAAGACATTTGGGTTTTTCTTCATACCTCTCCCCACCAGAGTCTGATTAATTGGGCTCTTGCAGTTAGCTGACTTGTTTGAGTGCTCTCCAAGAATTCAGGAGTAAGGCTGTGTGGCCTGCTCTCAGGTGAACATACCCTGAGGTCTCAGGACTGGAAGTGATTGATATGCAGGAAGCAAATGGCCTCTTGTCTTCCACTGACTGCAGTAAAACCATCAGCACTATGAAGAAAACAGGATCCCCACTGAGAAGCAGAAGGAATGGGCTTGCTTCTAGGATGGTATGACTTTGCGTTCCCCAAACAGTCATGGGTTAGACTTCCAATTAGCTCCAAACCTTACAGCATCCTGTAGGGCATCTCTTGGGGAGACGGCTGGCCAGTTCACACATGTCAGGTGTTTTATTAGTAACACACATTATGGTATCAATACAACAGGCCTGGTGTTTGCTTTCTGACTCACAGGCGTGATTTCCACAGACCTGCAGCACGTACCACCAACAATGCCCAGTCTGTTCAAGGTACAGACTCTTTCAGGAGTGTCTGGTCTAAAGCAGAGTGGAAAAAAGTAAATAATCTGAGAAAGAAACATTTCAAAAAACAAACTAACAACAACAACAACAAGAAACCCTATATAGATGGATCTCAATTCCAAACCTAAATTTCTATTCCAACCCCATAAAGTGCAGATAGAACTATACACTAACATTGATGATGGAATAATTAGATGCTAGCATGTATGCAAAGACAAAAGCATCTGATGTGTAGCTATGACCCTAGATGGAAATAGTATTTTATTCTAGAAACATTAACAAGAAAGTTGATTAGCATCTACTTAAAGATAGTTGGGTAGACATATTGTCTGATGATCTATAAGAAAGATAAACACCTGATGTGTGCTCTTCATACTGGGGGAAAAGGCAAAAATTGCTTCAGGCACTCGTCTCACCCTCCAACTCTCCTCAGCATGTGGCTACTGTAGATTTATAGTGGATATCCAGTCGACAGCCATGTGAGCTCCAAGGAAAGCCTTTCTCTTCACAGCAGTCAAGGTTGTTCCTGGGCTGTATACATGATTGTTTCTCTGCGTACTTCAATCCCCACAAAGTGAGCTTGCAATTGTATTATGTAGAAAGGTATCAGATAGCTGGGCTCGCTGGCTCAGCCCGCAATCCTGCGCTTTGGGAGGCTGAGGTGAGTGGATTGCCTGAGACTGCGGGTTCGAGACCCGCCTGGGCAACTTGGCGAGACCTCATCTCTATAATAAATCAAAAATCAAGCCGGGCTCGGTGGCTCATCCTGTAATCCCGCACCTTGGGAGGCTTAGGTGAGTGGATTGCCTGAGCCCACGGGTTCGAGACCCGTCTGGGCAACTTGGTGAGACCTCATCTCTACAATAAATCAAAAAATTAGCCGGGCATGGTAGCACATGCCTGTAATTCCAGCTACTTGGAAGGCTAAAGCTGAAGGATCGCCGGAGCCCAGCAGGTTGAGGCTGCAGTGACCGGGAGTGGCCACTGCCCTCCAGCCTGAGTGACAGTGTGAGACTCCAACTCAAAAAAAAAGAAAAGTATCAGACGAAAAGTAAAAGCTCATTTCTCACCTATCGTATTCCAGGCTTGCTTAATGTCCAGAATATGCTAATTAAGTAGGGCATTTGTAGAAAACTTTATACAACTTGAAAACTTCTCACTAGAATTGCTAAAATATCAATGCAAATCTCATATTGGCTTGAGATTTAATCACTCCCATGAGCTACTATTGAACTGCACAAGTTCAAATTTGTCTACAAAGAAATAAAACTGACCAATATGGTAAGAATTTGCAACAGTACAAATGATGAAAAGTAAATTGCCCTTTGAATTGTATTCATTTTAATAACTGAAAACATCAGACTGCACATAAGGGATTTTACAGGTCATGACTCTTTTTCAATACATCTTTCTATCTGTTCCATCTCCTTCTAAAATGCCATAACCTAATGTCCTGCAAATGCTAAGACAGGACAAATTTTGAATTATAACGCTGGGCTCTGCCACGCATAGCTGCCTCCTTAGAATAGTGCAGCCCACTGCCAAAATAAATGAACAGTATCTTTTTGTGGAACTTAATGTCAGAAACGCTCTAGTCTCACGTCTGCAAATTTGACTGGTAACAGAAGCAACTCAAGGAAAAAGATGTGATGCCTGCACTCTGCCTGATAGTGTCGTCTGTGTATTTGCTATTTCACACCCAGCTTTTGACAGCAACAACTGGATATGCAAATTGAATTTAGTGATGCCAAAGTTAATCAACACCAGTTCTATTTGGTATACAAGCACTGTAAGCAATCAGGATTCTAGCCTCTCTAGACATGAGATTGAAAGCCTGACAATTTTTACCCCATAAAGTTGGAATTTTGAATAAAGTATAAAAGACAGATGAGTTCACATCACATTTACTTGCCAATGATGCAACACAGATTGATAAAGATGCTTACATACCCATAGGCTACTGCATGTAGAAGGATGTTCATTTTTATTTTATTTATTTATTTATTTTTTATTTTGAGTTGGAGTCTCACTCTGTCGCCCAGGCTGGAGGGCAGTGGCACACTCATGACCAACCCAGCATCAACCTGTTGAGCTTTGGTGATCCTTCTGCCTCAGCCTTCCAAGTAACTGGAACTACAGGCATGTGCTACCACGCCTGGCTAGTTTTTTTATTTATTGTAGAGACGAGGTCTCGCCAAGTTGCCTGGGCTGGTCTTGAACCCGTGGGCTCAGGCAATCCACTCGCCTTGGTCTCCCAAAGTGCTGGATTACAGGCTAAGCCACTGAGCCCGGCCAGGATGTTCCTTTTTAATGGCTAGCAGCAATGCTTCATTTAAATTCAGAGAGATGCCCAGGTTTCCCTCCACAAAGAGGCTCGGTGGCTCAGCCTGTAATCCTGTGCCTTTGGGAGGTTGAGGTGAGTGGATTGACTGAGCCCGCGGGTTCGAGACCCGCCTGGGCAGCGAGATCTCAACTCTACAATAAATCAAAAAATCAGCCGGGTGTGGTAGCGCATGCCTGTAGTTCCAGCTACTTGGAAGGCTGAGGTGGAAGGATCGTGGAGCCCAGCAGGTCGAGGCTGCGGTGGCCGGGAGCGGCCACTGCACTCCAGTCTGGGCGACAGAGTGAGACTTAAAAAAAAAAAAAAAAAAACTTAGATCTTGGGCAGGCTTTTCAGGACCCCTAGGTTGTAACTTACTTTTGTTACATTGTCTTCTATACACTTCGTCAACAGTAACAACTTTGTTGTCCCCAAAGTGACCATGCAGTGAGCTGGATGCAACGAAACAATTTTTAATTTTTTTCATGTTATACTCAGTGCCCCAAAGATAATTCAGTGACACCATATTTTGCCAAAGGCAAATTCTCTCCATGTTCTCCCCAAGTCACTTACTTCCAGTTCCATGCCTCCGCCCACCCACAAATTCATCCTTATGCCACAAAACTACTCACATTTCACACCTGACAATAGATGTGCAACACTCAAAAGTTGTAAAAACCAAGCAAGTCCTCATCGGTGGGACGATTGTAGACTCCTGTGGGTTTTCATTTTTCTAGGGGCTGCTTCTGCTTTGGCCATATGACTTCTGGCTCTTCACTCATACATCCACCAGCGCCTGGGCAAGATAGTAAATGAAGCTAGAATTAAGATCTCCCAACTTTGTTTCTTCTTAGATATTGCCTGGTAAAGGACTTGGCCACAAAGAATGCTGAAATGTCACAATCATTTTAAAATATGAATCATAACTGGGCTCGGTGGCTCAGCCTGTCATCCCGCGCCTTTGGGAGGCTGAGGTGAGTGGATGGCCTGAGCCCGTGGGTTCGAGACCCGCCTGGGCAGCGAGACCTCATCTCTACAACAAATCAAAAAATCAGCTGGGCGTGGTAGTGCATGCCTGTAATTCCGGCTACTTGGAAGGCTGAGGCGGAAGGATCACCGGAGCCCAGCAGGTCGAGGCTGCAGTGACCGGGAGTGGCCACTGCACTCCAGTCTGGGCGACAGAGTGAGACTCCGACTCAAAAAATAAAATAACATAAAATATAAATCATCTATGGATTGCAGATATTCTTGTGAGTGACTAAAAAATGTTATAATTTTTGTAGATGAGCAACTTATTCCTACAACGTTGGAGGACTATTGAAGAGTCAGAATTCAAAGAAAAATAATCAAGAACAGAATATGGAGGACGTTGAAAACAGTGTTACTAACTCTGGAAAAAGCAAGTCAGATCCTATCATCTAATTCTCATAATATATTACTATGTGCTGACTGTGGTGGGCATTTTATATGGAATCCTATCATCTAATTCTCATAATATATATTTCCTTTCCCATATATTTTTACATACGAGCAAGGAAAGGTTAACTAACTGCTATGCTTTGAATGTGTCTCTGAAAATTCATGGGTTGAAAACTTAATCTCCAATGCAACAGTGTTGGAAAGCAAGTCCTAACGGGCGGTGTTAGGCCATGAGGACTCCACCCTCGTGAACGGATTAAGGCCTTTATAAAAAGGGCTCACTGGAGTGGGTTCTCCCTCTTGTGCTCTTTCCTGTTCTAGCTTTTGCCATATAATAATGCAGCAAGAAGATGCCCACCAGATGATCTTGAATTTCCCAGCCTCAAGAACCGGGAGGAAATACAGTTCTCTTCTTTATAAATTACACAGTCTCAGGTATTTTGTGGAAGCAGCACAAAACGGACGAAGATGCTCCCTTTCCCGAAGATTAAAAAGTTAGTGAACAGAACCTGGATTTTAACTCCAGAGCCCTGGGAGATTTCTGCAGCTATGTGAACAACCATCCAGACTCCACAAAACCTCCCATAACACCCTAGGCATGTCCATGATGTCTATACACTAGACTCTTCATCACAAGGCATTCCATCATCTCTTTGCCCCTGATCCTAGCATGTTAGCCCGCCATCTTTCTTACTCCCCAGTTCTCCATCAGACCTGTTGTCTCTTACCTAGACTTTAAATTGCTCAACCTCATTCAGTTTGCTCAATCCATTAGTGTACCTTTCTGGAACTACCAGAGTCAGTTCTTCAACAAGCCTTTTGTGGCATCCTGTGTTTTTACTCTAGCCTTTTTTGATCCTGGGTCAACCGTTTTTCACCATCAGCTTCTCTACCCAGTGAAGAAAGTTATAAAATTTAATCAATGTGGCCCTTACAGAATCATGCCCTTCAGCCTCAATTAACCCCTCAACCGCCTCTCATCAATCCTTTTATAATTTCCCCAGTAGCTCCTCAACATAATCCTCACACATTCTACCAACAAATTATTCTTATTCTCCCTGGATAGCCATTTCCTACCACTCTATTACTCTCAGCACATAATTCCTGGGCCTAGCTCAAATGTTACCTTTCCAAAAGCCTGTTACTCAATTCTGCAATTAAATCTCACAAGACGTAACTAATGACAGGATCTTACATTCTTACATTTTGTCTACTGAGGAGATTGAGAGAAATAGGTTTGTCTGGTTACCTTCCTAGTCCCTATGTTAGAGGAAGCAAGCTGGCTGGAATGGATGTTGAATAATCTTCCATTTCTTCCACCAATGGATTGTTTTGCTCTCTAGTTTGACTTATTCTGAATTAAAACAGTATTTTCCTATAAATCAGATTTCTACTCGCCCATATTTTTAGAGGCAATATCATTATTTCAGTCTTCCAGAACAAAAAACATAAAAAACCAACTCTTTTCTCTCTCTTTCACGTACTATATACAATTTTTCCCATAGACCCAATATTTTCTTTGAGAGAATTGCTTTATTGATACAAACTTTCTGTTCCATTCCTGGTGTCCCTGAACTATCAAGGGTTTGATTGCCTCATGCTTTGATTGTTGCAACTGCCTCCAGGTTCAAATGCCTCCAAAACATATTCTGCAAAGTCAAGCATTCTTCTAAAACATGGCTCTCATGACCTTAACTTCGGGCCAAAAATTATTGACACAGAGGAAAGTATGTGGTGTTTGATTGACAATTCTTAATGTAACCTCTTCTGTGAGTTAAAATACCAATGAATGAAGTAAAACTAAAAATCAAGATTGACAGTCAACCTACTTTTAAAATCTGTGAGCAAATTTCGCTAAAGACAAAACCCGTGGAACTGATATGAAATACTAGAAAAGACTGACATATTTTTTTCACTAATAATTGAACAAATCACAGAGAATGCCATTTCTTCCCCACTTCCTGCTCCCTGTCAGACATCCAGGTATGTACCTTAAAAAATTAAGCAGCTCTCTCTGCACTGTGTGGGCACTGCTTTTTCGAGTAATACATTACAATCCCCCTTCATATCCTCACAAATTCATCCTCTTCTACATCCTTTTAGTACGGTAACTTCCAGAATATAACTGAGTGAGAAAATGGTTGTCAAGACCACACCTGCCATGCTGCAATGTGCTATGGGCCAGACGAAGACAGAGAGAACTCTACTATTAGTGTAGTAGAGACTTGTGGTTGTCCTTCATATGTATTCTGGCCTTCTGCAGTAAGAGTGTTTAGCTAGATGATGGCTTCTCAGAATACAGGCCATATCTCCCAGCTTCCCCTTCACCCATGGGTCTCCACAAACTAAATTCTGGTCAGTGGCATAAACATAGAAAACATGTGAATCTCTTTATGAAAGGGCTCATATATTTCCTTTGTCTCCTTTTTTACATCCCCTCTTCTATTCTACCATCCAGCATTCTTTTTTTTTTTGAGTTGGAGTCTCACTCTGTCACCCAGACTGGAGTGCAGTGGCCGTTCCCGGCCACCAAAACCTCGACCTGCTGGGCTCCAGCGATCCTTCTGCCTCAGCCTTCCAAGGAGCTGGAACTACAGGCGCACCCTACCGCACCCGGCTCATTTTTATTTATTGTAGAGATGAGGTCTCGCCAAGTTGCCCAGGCAGGTCTCAAACCCGCAGGCTCAGGCAATCCACTCACTTCAGCCTCCCAAAGGCGATTACAGGCTGAGCCACCGAGCCTGGCTACCATCCAGTATTCTTAACGGGTGCTTTGAGAATGAGTGCCACATCCTGGGGATGCAGAGCAGAAATCTGGGAAGAGTCTGGGTTCTTAGGACTTTGTGGAATAGAACTATCATACCAGCATTGTCCTGTATGTATTTAGATTATTATATGAGAGAGAAATAAATGTTTACCTTTTGTAAGCAGCTGTAATTCCCCCCCCCCATTTCATATACTTAACCAAATCCTAATTGATTCATAGAATGTGCTGAGAATTACATTTTTCATGCACCATATGTTCTGAGTCTCAAGGAATCAGAGAGTTGGAAAAGAAGAGTATAGTAATGTAGCTTTTTAGATAACTGGACTAGAAAATATACGTAGCCATCTTCACTTCTGCCGTGATCTGAGAAAGGCAATTCATCTGCTCAAGAAGATAGTGAAAAGGACAAGGCAACCACCATCCAGTCTGTTGGCCAGCACCAAATCTAAATCTATCTCTTCCTGTTTCAGGATAACTGAAAAAGTAAAATAAAATAAAATAATTACTGGGATCATTTATATAAAGTTTTAAATCAGGCAAAACTCAAAGATGGTGACAGAGGTCAGGATAGTGGTTACTGTAGGGGGTGGCTTCAGGGAGAGGGTATGAGAGAGGTTGCTTCCTCGATGCTGTCACTGTGCTCTTATTTGGTTTGTATGGTGATTGAATTTAGAGAAAATTCATGGAATAGTTCGTTTAAAATTTATGTAATTTTATGTATGTAATTTATTAATCAACAAACATTTGCAAAGGTAAGTAAATATAAAATAAGAAAAATGACTGAAGAATGAGAGAAAGCTTCCTGTTGAAACAGATGCCTGAAAATGACCAGGATAATCATATGAACATTTGCTAAAGCTCTTTGGTAGCATCAATATGAAACAAGAGCAGAAATCTATGAGTAGCAGACAGGCTGGGGTGAAAACGAAGCTGCTTGAGACTAAAAAACAAACAAACAAAAAACCCCATTAAATTAAAAATATAATAGCAGAAGTGAAATATGTATCACAGCCCAAAAAGTATATAATTGAAATACCTGAAAATAGAATGAAAGACATAGAAAACAAGATTATAATTTTTTTTCAATTTTGAGGAGGCAAACTAGTTAGAAAAAGACCAACCTAATTCCTCAGTTTGTGCCATTTGCCAAAACTTCTTCTAAATTTATATCAAATGGACAAACAGATAAAAAATTAATGATAGATATGAGGGCTAGAGACTGGGATCCAATCTCAAAATTAGTCATGTTCCTAAAAATGGATCCAAAACAACTGTACAAATTCATATCAGGAAAAAAACTTCCCTGAATTGAAGACTTAAATTTGCAGATAAAAGAGTTTCATTCTTTTCCAAGAAAAGCCAATGAAAAGAAACCAAAACATAGACATACCCTGGCAAAATGTTTAAAGGTAAAAAAATAAGACTAAAACAGTAAGTTTTTTTTTTGTTTTTTTTTAAAGAGAGAGAAACATGAGACTATTATCCAGGGATAAAAAGTAAATTTATCACAAAATGAAAAAGTCATGCTTTTTATCACATTACAGCAAGACATTCTATGATGTGCAAAGGCTTAATATTCCTCATTAATTAATTCATTTATTTCTTTTTCAGAAAACATTTAGAGTACTTACTGTAAGTAAGGTATTTGAAAACAATTACTTGGAAGCATACATCTGCTGAGTGATTATAAAAATTAAGAACTCAAAACCAGGACAAATTGCCATATAAAAGGACCCGTGGTAAAACAAAGATCAATTTAACAAAGTTAGGATTAAACATAGTTGCAAAATGATTATAAAACTTTATGCAAAATAAAATTGGAAGGTTCAAGATGAAAGCTTGGACAATCATTTCTTAGGCAAATGCAAACATCAAAATCAGGGGTGACAACATTCATTTCAAACAAAGTAAAGTCAAAACAAAAAAATTACAAAGGACAAGGAGAATCACTCCTTCACAAGTATCAACAATCATGAACTTTATGCACTAAAGAACACAGCATCAAAATACTTAAGATAAAACTATTAAAAACTACACGGAGAAAACAATAGGCATCTTTTTGATATATCAGGTACACTTTAAAAGTAAATGTGTTAGCCAGGTGTAGTGGCTCCCAGCACTCTGGGAGGGGGAGGCGAGAGGATTTCCTGAGCTTGTGTGTTCGAGACCTGCCCGGGCAACTTGGCGAGACCTCATCTCTACAATAAATCAAAAAATCAGCCAGGCGTGGTAGCGCGTGCCTGTAGTTCCAGCTACTTGGAAGGCTGAGGTGGAAGGATCGTGGAGCCCAGCAGGTCGAGGCTGTGGTGGCCGTGAGTGTGCCACTGCACTCCAGCTTGGGAGACAGAGTGAGACTCTGACTCAAAAACTAGTAATAAATTTTTAAAAAAATTTTTGAAAAACTTAAATAAATGAAAGTAATTGTGTTAGAGTCCAGGATTAAGCAATTATATTTAAAATGAAATCATTACAATACCTAGTGGAGCCAGGTGTGGTGGCATGTACCTGTAGTCCCAGCCTTCTTGGGAGGCTGAGGGGGAAAGATCACCTGAGGCCAGGAGTTTGAGGCTGTAGTGTGCAATTGTTGTGCCTGTGAATAGCCCCTGCACTCCAACTTGAGCAACATAGTAAGAGCCTTGTCTACACACACACACATACACACACACACACACACACACACACACACACACACACACATTAGGGGTGAAAATATAGGTGAAAAATGAACTATTCTGGGAATAAGTACATCTAAAAACAATGGATGAGGTAATAACAAAGGGAGAAAAATGATCATTTTGTCTATATAGTTAAAAAGTATGTAATTCGTAAGAATAAGCAAAATTAAAAGGCAAATGGCATACTGGCAAAAGTTGCAATGGGACAGACAAATGCTAACTATATAAACTTTTCTTATTAAATAAATATCAATAGTACTGACCTGGCATGGTGGCTCATGCCTGTGAACCTAGCACTTTGGGAGACCCAGCCAAGAGGATTGCTTGAGCCCAGGGGTTCAGGAGCAGCCTAGGCAACATAGCGAGAACTCATCTCTCTAATAAATAAAAATTAAAATATTAACTGGTCGTGGTGGTGCACACATGTAGTCCCAGATACTCAGGAAGCTAAGGCAGAAGCATTGCCTGAGCCCATGAGGCTGCGGTGAGCCGTGATGGTTCCACTCTGCACTCCAGCCAGGCAAGAGTGAGATTTAAAAAAAAAACAAAAAAAAACAAGTACATAGTAGCATTCTGAACTAGTGCTATCCAATCGAACTTTCTGTTATGATGGGAATGTTCTGACTCTTCACTGTCCAATATGGTAGCCTTTACTTACAAAGGTACTTGAAATGTGTTTAGTGCCAATGTTAAAATGATAATATTTTGGATATATTTAGTTAAAATTTAGTTATTAAGAATTTTATAACTAAAATAATTTTATTTTTAAAATTTATTTTGCCTGTTTCTTTTTTACTTGTTTAATGTGGCCACGAGAAAATTTAAGATTACATACATGGTTTGCATGGGTATTCTCATACACTGCCAGTGGGAGCATGAATTGATCCAACCTTTCTGGAAAGCCATCTGGCAATATGAATCAAGAGCCTTAAAAACACTTATACTCTTTGACCTAGTGTCTCTGTTTCTAGGAATTCAGCCTAAAGAAATAATTTTAAAATGTGGTTAAAGGTTTATGTATAAAGATATTCATCACAGTGCTATTTTTAATAGTGAAAGATTGGAAACAACCTCAATAGCCACTAATAAAGAAATTGTTCAATAAATTATGGCACTTCTTCTTTGTAAATGTTCCACAGCCTTAAAAACAGTTTTTTCTGATATTGCCTAGTTATTAGGAAAATGTTCATAACAAAGAGTAACAAAAAAGCAGAGCTTATTATATAGTATAATCATAAAGAATATCACACATGTATGCCTATTATGCATATACACTTTATTTCATAAAGTTAGGATCAGAATTTCATATTTTAACAATGCATTTCATAGAGTTAGGATCAAGGTTAGGTGATACAAAAGGTTACAAATGATTATCTCTGAGAGGTGCTTTATTTTTTTTTCAAATTTATACTTTGGTTTTTTTCCCCAAAAATATTTATGATTTTTTTTGTTTTACTTTAAACATCAGAAAAGAACAATACCTTTCGTTAAAGTACTTAATACCACATCAATCCCTACCCTCTCCCCTAGGCTTTAAGGTCCTCTATAAACTGGATCCCTTTTCCCTTTCAAATTTATTTCCCACTAACCTGCATCAGTCATGTCCCAGCTCCCTCTGTGAGCTCTGTCCTCAGCCCCCTTTCCCTAATGCGGCCTGACCTCCCACTGTGTGCCAGGCAGCGTTGCCACATTCACAGACACTCTCATTTATCCTGCCTAACAATCCAGGAAGGTATTATTATCTGCACTTTAAAGAGAGAGGAGGGAGAGGAAATGGTGTTTTTTCCGCCAAACTACAATTTCCACCCACCCTTCTTACTTTCTCCTATATTGTTTCCCATCACAGCTCTGCCATGTTCTTGCAAGGTGACCTGAGAAAAGCAACTTAACTTTTTTTTTTTTTTTTTAAGACAGGGTCTTATTCCATCATCCAGGATGGCTTGCAGTGGTACAATTACAGCTCACTGCAGCCTTGAACTCCTGGGCTCCAGTGATCCTCCGGCCTCATCCTCCCGAGTAGCTAAGACCACAGGTATGTGCCACCGCACCCAGTTAATTTTTATGTTTTTGTGGAAATAGAGTCTCATTTTGTTGCCCAGGCTGTCTTCGAACTCCTGGACTCTAGCAATCCTCCTGCCTCAGACTCCCAAAGTGCTGGGATTACAGACATGCGCCATGGCACCCAGTCCATGCTTAACTTTTTTAAGGCTCAGTTTCCCCATGCATTAATAGGAGAAACAATAGTACGAATGTCATCGAGCGAGTGTGAAGATGAACAGAAATGATCGACTCAGTCTACTCAGCATAGTGTCTGACCCATTATCTCCTGTCCCTTCTCTCCTTCCATCTCTAACTCCTCCCACCCAGGCCCTCCTTGTCTTGTAACGGTTCTTGGTTGTTTTGCGCGTGTTAGCTTCAAACCCTCATCTCTGCGACAAGCTCCCAACAGAAACAGACAGCGCCTTCTCCTTCTCCATCTCCCACCACATCGAGTACCATGGAATGTTCTCAGTCTGGAATCAATAAATATTAATTGTTTGAATAGTCAGTAGCATTGTTTCCTATGCCAACTCCTGGACAGACTTTTCCATAAAGTCTCTTGCAGAGTGAGCAGCCAACCATGTGGATTTGATGGGGGTCTCCCAGCTATGTTCTCACTTGCCAGCCAAAGTCTGAGGAGAGGCCCATCCACGTTATTCACGCAAACCGAAACAATCTGCATGTGGTGCTGTTCTGGATACCCACACTGCATTCATTAGTAAAGCCTCTGAACACCAATTTTCCAGCTCCATCGCCTTCTCATCCTGAGCTCAAACACCACAAGCTTAAGTTCGGTGAGATACAAGATCCTGAGAAGGAAATTTAGATAATTCTTTTATTTTAAAGATGTGGGGTACAATTCAGGATCAGCTATACAAGTGGGCATCACACAGGTAAAGTCTGGGCCTCCCTTTGGTCCCCACTTAGCCTGGTTTGAGATCAGGTACGGTTATTGATGTTGTACTCCCTCCACTTCCCCATCCCCCGCCCCTGGCAGTATCCTGCTACTGCCGATCCTTTCTTATAATATTACGGTAAATGTTCAGGGTTTGCTTATGAGTGACAACATGTGGCACTCTGGTCTTTCTTTCTGTGACAGATCACAGAGTATGGTAGACTCTAAATCCATCCAAGTTGCTGCAAAATCCATATGTCTGTCCTTCGTTATGTCTGCGTAATATTCCATTGTGTATATGTACCACATATATATATATTTTTTGCACAGTTCAGTTTCTATGAGAGATAATTCTTTAGACAAGCCAAACCTGCCCTTAGGTCAGTGCACACACACCCTTATCTCCGACAATGCCTCGGGCTACAGGACTCACTATGGAGCAGTCCTAAGCCAAGAACAAAATGATGCATCTGACATGCTGCAAGCTTTTTAACCATCCAAGAAAAAAAAAAAATCAGCATTGCTTAGTACACAACCATACGAAAGACATTGAATAAGATGAAAAAGAGTTGGCTTAGGGATAATAAAAATTGTTAGTTACCCAGAATCTTTCATCCTGAAATAGACGAATTTTCTGAGAATCTGCTTCATGCCGGCCACAGCGTTGGACGCTGGGCATACAGTGGCTTCACTGCTGCTAGATGCCAGCGCGCCCATCCTCTCTCCTTGCCCCTCCTCACCCTCATCACGCCTCCAGTGACTCAGAAGCCCAGCTTCATCCACAAGCCTGCCTCCCCTGATAGCCTGGTGAAGTGCTGTGGACCCTGTGGGGAACCAACACACATCTGGAGAAATAACGAATTGCCAGGGAATCCAATTCTTCAGTTTCCTTGGGCCTTGGGCCCCTGACACGCCGGGTGAGGAACAGTCGCTCGCCCTCCAGGAAGCAGGATTCTCCAAAGCTGTTCCGGGACCACCTGCAAGTGGGGAGGAATTCCTCACTAGACGAGCAGCCCATCCACTTGCACCAGGGGGCAGAGTGAGCAGCACTTTGGGAGTTGACCTGCCTTTCAAGGGAGTCCTTCTGGAGCCATCTGCGACCTCCCAGTAAAACAATGTGTTTTCTGTGCTTCTCGGCACCTTCATGTTTCCAGTCAACGTGCTATCAGGAAATGCTAACTTTTTCTACCCCTTTTGTTGGAGATGCTGAAAGAACGGGGGACAGGGGAGACTGACAGGCCTCTGGCTGTCTGAGGGGGCCTTCCACCCTGAAAGCCCAGTCCCAGGAAGCCTCCAAGTCATCCAGTCAGCAGGAGACAGCGGCCGTTTTATGTACCAAGGAGACGGTAATATTTAGAGGACAGGAAACCCCAGGCCCCCGTTATTCCGTCAGACTCTCCCTTACTAGGCAGGAGGCAGCACTCAGGCACTATAAGCCTAGCTTTATCGGGAAATAATTCAGAAATGCACACTGAAGGAATTCTGCCGCAAATGGTATTTATTACTTCAAAAGAGAGAATTGTTTTCCCTTTTATGGTATCTAAGATATCCATTTTTTGCAAATGTTTTCCCAGCACATTACAAATTACTTCAGAGTTGGGAAATGCTCCTCGCTAAGAAGAGGCTGAGTGCTCTGGGGGTTGGTCCTGAGTCCTGATCGAAACGTTGTTTATTTGGGCAACTACATTCTTCAGTCAGTAAGGCCTGGGGAGTTTACTATTAATCCCAAATGTAAACCCCAGTTAGAGTTGCTTCTTACAAAAGGCGATTACTATTTAACTCTTAGGTTCACAGCACATCTTGTAAATTCCACCAATAAAGGAGAACACAGTTCTTGGTATCTCATGTTGGAAATCTCAGTGGCTGGCTTAAGTGACCTTAAGCTAACCCCCCCCCATCTCCATTCCCACCATTACTCTCTCCACTTAGGGTCAGACTTCCCCAGCAAACGCCTGAGGGTTCAACCTGCAGCTGAATGTGTACCAATTGTAGCGGGGACAAAAGGGGAGCCCCAAAGGGGAGGCCAGCCCCCCTTTCTATTTCAAAGATTTGAGTCTGGGCAGGAGTTGAATAAGAAACAGAAATAAACACTGAATTGCAGTTGCTGGATTTAGCCAAAAACCAAAAAAACCCCAGCCAAAACATCATGTGGGATATACTTATACTCAAAACATTCGGAGGGAACCAGCGTGCTGCTATATTTTGTCTGACAACCCTATCCTGAACGGGCAGTGGCAGGGAGATCGAGGCCCTCAAAATCCGAAAGGGAGAGGCTCCTAAGAGTTCTCTCCTGGCCGGGCTCGGTGGCTCAGCCTGTAACCACGCGCTTTGGGAGGCCGAGGTGAGCGGATTGCCTGAGTCGGCGGGTTCGAGACCCACCCGGGCAACTTGGCGAGACCCCCGTCTCTACAATAAATCAAAAAATGAGCCAGGCGTGGTGATGTGTGCCTGTAGTTCCAGCTCCTCGGAAGGCTGAGGCCGAAGGGTCGCCGGAGCCCAGCAGGTCGAGGCTGCGGTGGCCGGAGGGCGCCACTGTCCTCCCGTCTGGGCGACCGGGTGAGACTCCAACTCAAAAAAAAAAAAAGATTTCTCTCC
>NW_006989372.1:27701-29827 GCF_000164805.1 Carlito syrichta
TCCTCCCCGCGCCCGGTGGGCCCTACCTGCCACCCCCTGCAGCCGGCCTGCCCCTTGCGACAGGAACATCCATCTCGGGTTTTATTTCCTCCCGAGACACCCGAGGAAGCCTCAGGTGGGTTTCCATGTCCACCCTCGCTGAAATCCAAACATTTGGCTTTCTCAAAGGCAGTTTCACCTCTGCCACCACATCCTTAGAGGGGCCGAGGGTTTCCCCCCCCCAAGCTTCAAAAAAAAGAAAAAGAAAAAAAAGACTAGCGCTTTCAAAAGCCCCAGGTTTCTGGAGGTTTCTGTTCGCAGGGTGACAACACAGCTTGAAACAGGATGTTTATAATTTGTTTGGTTTCACGTTTATCCTCGCAAAGCTAAACAGTAATGGCCGAGAGCTGTGAAAACACTTAGGTAAGGAGAGGGGCTAGAGCAGAGATAAAAGGGATAATTGGAACCAGAGAAGCCGTCTCCAAGTTGCACCTTCTTTAATGCTGTCACAGCCGGGCAGGCCGCGGCATCCTTCGATTCTGGGCACTCTTCAGCCTCGCCTCTTCCAAGGTTTACTTATGCGAGCTTAGCTGCAGTTTTCCACAGATACTCGGCCTGGTTCCGGGCCACCTGGCCCAGCCAGCCACCTCCTGGGATGGGAGCTTGGGGGGGAACATATGGCGCACACAGGCCCAGGCTTTGGAACAGGCCACCTGGAAACGGCGAGCGAGCCTGCTGAGATAAGGGACTTGTCTGGAGGCCAGCATGCACCGTGGGGCGGGGAGCAGGAGGGGTGCGCTCCACATGTCCAGCCGCGGCCTGATAAACGGGGAGGTAGTATACGGCTCTGGGGAGACCACACGGGGAATGCTATGTGCCCCGCCGCCTCCCCAGGAAGATGCACAAAACGAGCTGGCTGCCGTTCAGAGAAGAGCAATTAGGATGCTTAAGGGCCGGAGGGAGTGACTTAGGGGGAGAGATTAAAAGAATTAAGTGTGTATACCTTGGCTGAGCTCAAAGCAGAGGGAATGTGGAAACTCTATAAGCATCCTCAGAACATAAACATGAGGAGAAGTGGAATTGTTTCACATGGTCCCTGAGGGATGTAACTGGAAGTAATAGGATGGAAGAAAAGAAAACCGAACTACCTGTTGGAGAAAGCCTCTGAACAGTACCAGATACCGGGAGTGTCAGAGTCCCAGCTCGTGCTTCTGAAAACAAAGTCAACTCAGGGAGACACAAGATGATAGGAGAGAAAGAAGCTCAGGTAGCAGGGACTGGTCTCACAGGGATGCTTCGAAGGGAAAAAGAAATAACATGGGACAGTTTCTGTTAGGAGGTATCCAAAACCTTTGAAGGCTCCCTACTACCTAAAGTTTATGATCAGATGTCTTAGCTTGGCATTCAAGGGCCTCTCCGTCTGGCCAAGCTTACCCTCCTAAAATGATCTCTCATCAATGCCCAACATAAGCATATCTCCTCAATGTTCCTGTTTAGTTCCTCACCGGGCTCGGTGGTTCAGCCTGTAATCCCAGCGCTTTGGGAGGCTGAGGTGAGTGGATTGCCTGAGCCCGCGGGCTCGAGACCCGCCTGGGCAACTTGGTGAGACCTCTACAATAAATCAAAAAATCAGCCGGGCATGGTAGCACGTGCCTGCAATTCTGGCTACTCGGAAGGCAGAGGCGGAAGGATCACCGGAGCCCAGCAGGTTGAGGCTGCAATGGCGGGGAGCGGCCACTGCACTCCAGTCTGGGCGACAGAGTGAGACTCCAACTCAAAAAAAAATAAAAATAACAAAAAAAAAAAAAGAAAAAGAAATCCTCCAACCTGGAATTCCTCTCTCCAGCTCCTGTTCAACTATGCATCTTACTTCCTCTAGTTACCCAATCCCTAGTGACTCCTTTCTCATTTTGGTACCTGTCACACACCACCTGCATTGCTGATTTTCTCTTTCCTTTTTTAGAATCGTATTTTATCTATCTTATTGTAGAGATTGTGAGCTGCTTAGAGACTAGGGGAGCATCCTCTCCCTTACACTTTCCCGTGCTTTTTGATCCTCCTGTGCCCAGCTCTTCTAACCCGTATGAACCAGAATTCACATCATAATAGGATTCTCTCCTGTGGCTTCTCTTTTTTTTTTTTTTTTT